>NW_024532752.1:0-8975 GCF_016097555.1 Gigantopelta aegis
TTGGATGGGTTGTTGGATATGGATGTCAGAACACAAATATCAATCTTTTCACCACTATAGTGTGGAGTTGTATTGAGGTTTTAACCTCATATATGCTGACTTCCGAATGGGGTCTCATGCCAAAAGGGTGCACGACACCCTCTGTGAGTGGTACCCATTCGTTATTTAATAAAATCTGTGTTTATTCGACCACTTATGGCCCACCGTTCGGTCAAAAACTCATTTTGGGAGAATTCGGCCCCTAGACATATTTTTCCACTTTTTCACCAAATATTTGAACCAAAGACTAAAAGAAATGTTCCTCGAATTCGCTCACGCAGGAAATACATACGATACATGCACTTGTTTTCACATCTACATCTTTTATTTGGAGCGGTTGTTAGATTTGGGTGTCAGAACATAAATATCAGTCTTCGCCTCTATACGGCGGACTTGTATTGAGGTTTTAACCTCATATATACAGACTTCCGAATGGGTTCGCATGTCAAACGGGTGCACGGCGCCCTGTGTGAGTGGTGCCCATTCGCTATTTAAGAAAAACTGTTTTTATTCGACCACTTATGGCCCACCGTTCGGTCAAAAACTCATTTTTGGAGAATTCGGCCCATAGAGATATTTCACCACTTTTTCACCAAATATTTGTACCAAAGACTAAAATAAATGTTCTTAGAATTCGCCCACGCAGGGCGTACATACGATACATGTATTTGTGTTCACATCCAGATCTTTTATTTGGATGGGTTGTTGGATATGGATGTCAGAACACAAATATCAATCTTTTCACCACTATAGGGTGTAGTTGTATTGAGGGTTTAACCTCATATATGCTGACTTCCGAATGGGGTCTCATGCCAAAAGGGTGCACGACACCCTCTGTGAGTGGTACCCATTCGTTATTTAATAAAATCTGTGTTTCTTCGACCACTTATGGCCCACCGTTCGGTCAAAAACTCATTTTGAGAGAATTCGGCCCCTACACATATGTTTCCACTTTTCCACCAAATATTTGAACCAAAGACTAAAAGAAATGTTCCTCGAATTCGCTCACGCAGGAAATACATACGATACATGCACTTGTTTTCACATCTACATCTTTTATTTGGGAGGGTTGTTAGATTTGGTGTCAGAACACAAATATCAATCTTTTCACCACTATAGGGTGTAGTTGTATTGAGGTTTTAACCTCATATATACAGACTTCCGAATGGGTTCGCATGTCAAACGGGTGCACGGCACCCTGTGTGAGTGGTGCTCATTCGTTATTTAAGAAAAACTGTTTTTATTCGACCACTTATGGCCCACCGTTCGGTCAAAAACTCATTTTTGGAGAATTCGGCCCCTAGACATATTTCACCACTTTTTCACCAAATATTTGAACCAAAGACTAAAATAAATGTTCTTAGAATTCGCCCACGCAGGGCGTACATACGATACATGTATTTGTGTTCACATCGATCTTTTATTTGGATGGGTTGTTGGATATGGATGTCAGAACACAAATATCAATCTTTTCACCACTATAGTGTGGAGTTGTATTGAGGTTTTAACCTCATATATGCTGACTTCCGAATGGGTCTCATGTTCAAAAGGGTGCACGGCACCCTGTGTGAGTGGTACCCATTCGTTATTTAATAAAATCTGTGTTTATTCGACCACTTATGGCCCACCGTTCGGTCAAAAACTCATTTTGGGAGAATTCGGCCCCTAGACATATTTTTCCACTTTTTCACCAAATATTTGAACCAAAGACTAAAAGAAATGTTCCTCGAATTCGCTCACGCAGGAAATACATACGATACATGCACTTGTTTTCACATCTACATCTTTTATTTGGATGGGTTGTTAGATTATGGATGTCAGAACATAAATATCAATCTTTTCACCACTATAGGGCGGACTTGTATTGAGGTTTTAACCTCATATATACAGACTTCCGAATGGGTTCGCATGTCAAAAGGGTGCACGGCACCCTGTGTGAGTGGTGCCCATTCGTTATTTAAGAAAAAAACTGTTTTTATTCGACCACTTATGGCCCACCGTTCGGTCAAAAACTCATTTTTGGAGAATTCGGCCCCTAGACATATTTCACCACTTTTTCACCAAATATTTGAACCAAAGACTAAAATAAATGTTCTTAGAATTCGCCCACGCAGGGCGTACATACGATACATGTATTTGTGTTCACATCCAGATCTTTTATTTGGATGGGTTGTTGGATATGGATGTCAGAACACAAATATCAATCTTTTCACCACTATAGTGTGGAGTTGTATTGAGGTTTTAACCTCATATATGCTGACTTCCGAATGGGGTCTCATGTCAAAAGGGTGCACGGCACCCTGTGTGAGTGGTACCCATTCGTTATTTAATAAAAACTGTGTTTATTCGACCACTTATGGCCCACCGTTCGGTCAAAAACTCATTTTTGGAGAATTCGGCCCCTAGACATATTTCACCACTTTTTCACCAAATATTTGAACCAAAGACTAAAATAAATGTTCTTAGAATTCGCCCACGCAGGGAATACATACGATACATGTATTTGTTTTCACATCCAGATCTTTTATTTGGATGGGTTGTTGGATATGGATGTGAGAACACAAATATCAATCTTTTCACCACTATAGGGTGTAGTTGTATTGAGGGTTTAACCTCATATATACAGACTTCCGAATGGGTTCGCATGTCAAAAGGGTGCATGGCACCCTGTGTGAGTGGTACCCATTCGTTATTTAATAAAATCTGTTTTTATTCGACCACTTATGGCCCACCGTTCGGTCAAAAACTCATTTTCGGAGAATTCGGCCCCTAGACATATTTTTCCACTTTTTCACCAAATATTTGAACCAAAGACTAAAATAAATGTTCTTAGAATTCGCCCACGCAGGGCGTACATACGATACATGTATTTGTGTTCACATCCAGATCTTTTATTTGGATGGGTTGTTAGATATGGATGTCAGAACACAAATATCAATCTTCTCACCACTATAGTGTGGAGTTGTATTGAGGTTTTAACCTCATATATATTGACTTCCGAATGGGGTCTCATGTTAAAAGTGTGCACGGCACCCTGTGTGAGTGGTACCCATTCGTTATTTAATAAAATCTGTGTTTCTTTGACCACTTATGGCCCACCGTTCGGTCAAAAACTCATTTTGGGAGAATTCGGCCCCTAGACATATTTTTCCACTTTTTCACCAAATATTTCGGACAAGGACTAAAAGAAATGTGCCTCGAATTCGCTCACGCAGGAAATACATATGATACATGCACTTGTTTTCACATCTACATCTTTTATTTGGAGCGGTTCTTAGATTTGCGTGTCAGAACATAAATATCAGTCTTCGCCTCTATACGGCGGACTTGTATTGAGGTTTTAACCTCATATATACAGACTTCCGAATGGGTTCGCATGTCAAACGGGTGCACGGCGCCCTGTGTGAGTGGTGCCCATTCGCTATTTAAGAAAAACTGTTTTTATTCGACCACTTATGGCCCACCGTTCGGTCAAAAACTCATTTTTGGAGAATTCGGCCCCTAGACATATTTCACCACTTTTTCACCAAATATTTGAACCAAAGACTAAAATAAATGTTCTTAGAATTCGCCCACGCAGGGCGTACATACGATACATGTATTTGTGTTCACATCCAGATCTTTTATTTGGATGGGTTGTTGGATATGGATGTCAGAACACAAATATCAATCTTCTCACCACTATAGTGTGGAGTTGTATTGAGGTTTTAACCTCATATATATTGACTTCCGAATGCGGTCTCATGTTAAAAGTGTGCACGGCACACTGTGTGAGTGGTACCCATTCGTTATTTAATAAAATCTGTGTTTATTCGACCACTTATGGCCCACCGTTCGGATAAAAAACTCATTTTGGGAGAATTCGGCCCCTATACATATTTTTCCACTGTTTCACCAAATATTTGAACCAAAGACTAAAAGAAATGTTCCTCGAATTCGCTCACGCAGGAAATACATACGATACATGCACTTGTTTTCAGATCTACATCTTTTATTTGGAGCGGTTATTAGATTTGGGTGTCAGAACATAAATATCAATGTTTTCGGCTCTATAGAGCGGACTTGTATTGAGGTTTTAACCTCATATATACAGACTTCCGAATGGGTTCGCATGTCAAACGGGTGCACGGCGCCCTGTGTGAGTGGTGCCCATTCGCTATTTAAGAAAAACTGTTTTTATTCGACCACTTATGGCCCACCGTTCGGTCAAAAACTCATTTTTGGAGAATTCGGCCCCTAGACATATTTCACCACTTTTTCACCAAATATTTGAACTAAAGACTAATATAAATGTTCTTAGAATTCGCCCACGCAGGGCGTACATACGATACATGTATTTGTGTTCACATCCAGATCTTTTATTTGGATGGGTTGTTGGATATGGATGTCAGAACACAAATATCAATCTTCTCACCACTATAGTGTGGAGTTGTATTGAGGTTTTAACCTCATATATATTGACTTCCGAATGGGGTCTCATGTTAAAAGTGTGCACGGCACACTGTGTGAGTGGTACCCATTCGTTATTTAATAAAATCTGTGTTTATTCGACCACTTATGGCCCACCGTTCGGATCAAAAACTCATTTTGGGAGAATTCGGCCCCTAGACATATTTTTCCACTGTTTCACCAAATATTTGAACAAAGACTAAAAGAAATGTTCCTCGAATTCGCTCACGCAGGAAATACATACGATACATGCACTTGTTTTCACATCTACATCTTTTATTTGGAGCGGTTGTTAGATTTGGGTGTCAGAACATAAATATCAATGTTTTCGGCTCTATAGAGCGGACTTGTATTGAGGTTTTAACCTCATATATACAGACTTCCGAATGGGTTCGCATGTCAAACGGGTGCACGGCACCCTGTGTGAGTGGTGCCCATTCGTTATTTAAGAAAAACTGTTTTTATTCGACCACTTATGGCCCACCGTTCGGTCAAAAACTCATTTTTGGAGAATTCGGCCCATAGACATATTTCACCACTTTTTCACCAAATATTTGTACCAAAGACTAAAATAAATGTTCTTAGAATTCGCCCACGCAGGGCGTACATACGATACATGTATTTGTGTTCACATCCAGATCTTTTATTTGGATGGGTTGTTGGATATGGATGTCAGAACACAAATATCAATCTTTTCACCACTATAGTGTGGAGTTGTATTGAGGTTTTAACCTCATATATGCTGACTTCCGAATGGGGTCTCATGCCAAAAGGGTGCACGGCACCCTGTGTGAGTGGTACCCATTCGTTATTTAATAAAATCTGTGTTTATTCGACCACTTATGGCCCACCGTTCGGTCAAAAACTCATTTTGGGAGAATTCGGCCCCTAGACATATTTTTCCACTTTTTCACCAAATATTTGAACCAAAGACTAAAATAAATGTTCTTAGAATTCGCCCACGCAGGGCGTACATACGATACATGTATTTGTGTTCACATCCAGATCTTTTATTTGGATGGGTTGTTGGATATGGATGTGAGAACACAAATATCAATCTTTTCACCACTATAGGGTGTAGTTGTATTGAGGGTTTAACCTCATATATACAGACTTCCGAATGGGTTCGCATCTCAAACGGGTGCATGGCACCCTGTGTGAGTGGTGCTCATTCGTTATTTAAGAAAAACTGTTTTTATTCGACCACTTATGGCCCACCGTTCGGTCAAAAACTCATTTTCGGAGAATTCGGCCCCTAGACATATTTTTCCACTTTTTCACCAAATATTTGAACCAAAGACTAAAATAAATGTTCTTAGAATTCGCCCACGCAGGGCGTACATACGATACATGTATTTGTGTTCACATCCAGATCTTTTATTTGGATGGGTTGTTGGATATGGATGTCAGAACACAAATATCAATCTTTTCACCACTATAGTGTGGAGTTGTATTGAGGTTTTAACCTCATATATGATGACTTCTGAATGGGGTCTCATGTTAAAAGGGTGCACGGCACCCTGTGTGAGTGGTACCCATTCGTTATTTAATAAAATCTGTTTTTATTCGACCACTTATGGCCCACCGTTCGGTCAAAAACTCATTTTGGGAGAATTCGGCCCCTAGACATATTTTTCCACTTTTTCACCAAATATTTGGGACAAGGACTAAAAGAAATGTTCCTCGAATTCGCTCACGCAGGAAATACATACGATACATGCACTTGTTTTCAGATCTACATCTTTTATTTGGAGCGGTTATTAGATTTGGGTGTCAGAACATAAATATCAATGTTTTCGGCTCTATAGAGCGGACTTGTATTGAGGTTTTAACCTCATATATACAGACTTCCGAATGGGTTCGCATGTCAAACGGGTGCACGGCACCCTGTGTGAGTGGTGCTCATTCGTTATTTAAGAAAAACTGTTTTTATTCGACCACTTATGGCCCACCGTTCGGTCAAAAACTCATTTTTGGAGAATTCGGCCCCTAGACATATTTCACCACTTTTTCACCAAATATTTGTACCAAAGACTAAAATAAATGTTCTTAGAATTCGCCCACGCAGGGCGTACATACGATACATGTATTTGTGTTCACATCCAGATCTTTTATTTGGATGGGTTGCTGGATATGGATGTTAGAACACAAATATCAATCTTTTCACCACTATAGTGTGTAGTTGTATTGAGGTTTTAACCTCATATATACAGACTTCCGAATGGGTTCGCATGTCAAACGGATGCACGGCACCCTGTGTGAGTGGTGCTCATTCGTTATTTAAGAAAAACTGTTTTTATTCGACCACTTATGGCCCACCGTTCGGTCAAAAACTCATTTTTGGAGAATTCGGCCCCTAGACATATTTCACCACTTTTTCACCAAATATTTGAACTAAAGACTAATATAAATGTTCTTAGAATTCGCCCACGCAGGGCGTACATACGATACATGTATTTGTGTTCACATCCAGATCTTTTATTTGGATGGGTTGTTGGATATGGATGTCAGAACACAAATATCAATCTTTTCACCACTATAGTGTGGAGTTGTATTGAGGTTTTAACCTCATATATGCTGACTTCCGAATGGGGTCTCATGTTAAAAGGGTGCACGGCACCCTGTGTGAGTGGTACCCATTCGTTATTTAATAAAATCTGTGTTTATTCGACCACTTATGGCCCACCGTTCGGTCAAAAACTCATTTTGGGAGAATTCGGCCCCTAGACATATTTTTCCACTTTTTCACAAAATTTTTGAACCAAAGACTAAAATAAATGTTCTTAGAATTCGCCCACGCAGGGCGTACATACGATACATGTATTTGTGTTCACATCCAGATCTTTTATTTGGATGGGTTGTTAGATATGGATGTCAGAACACAAATATCAATCTTCTCACCACTATAGTGTGGAGTTGTATTGAGGTTTTAACCTCATATATATTGACTTCCGAATGGGTTCTCATGTCAAAAGGGTGCACGGCACCCTGTGTGAGTGGTACCCATTCGTTATTTAATAAAATCTGTGTTTATTCGACCACTTATGGCCCACCGTTCGGTCAAAAACTCATTTTGGGAGAATTCGGCCCCTAGACATATTTTTCCACTTTTTCACCAAATATTTGAACCAAAGACTAAAAGAAATGTTCCTCGAATTCGCTCACGCAGGAAATACATACGATACATGCACTTGTTTTCACATCTACATCTTTTATTTGGAGCGGTTGTTAGATTTGGGTGTCAGAACATAAATATCAATGTTTTCACCTCTATAGGGCGGACTTGTATTGAGGTTTTAACCTCATATATACAGACTTCCGAATGGGTTCGCATGTCAAACGGGTGCACGGCACCCTGTGTGAGTGGTGCTCATTCGTTATTTAAGAAAAACTGTTTTTATTCGACCACTTATGGCCCACCGTTCGGTCAAAAACTCATTTTTGGAGAATTCGGCCCCTAGACATATTTCACCACTTTTTCACCAAATATTTGTACCAAAGACTAAAATAAATGTTCTTAGAATTCGCCCACGCAGGGCGTACATACGATACATGTATTTGTGTTCACATCCAGATCTTTTATTTGGATGGGTTGTTGGATATGGATGTCAGAACACAAATATCAATCTTTTCACCACTATAGTGTGGAGTTGTATTGAGGTTTTAACCTCATATATGCTGACTTCCGAATGGGGTCTCATGCCAAAAGGGTGCACGACACCCTCTGTGAGTGGTACCCATTCGTTATTTAATAAAATCTGTGTTTCTTCGACCACTTATGGCCCACCGTTCGGTCAAAAACTCATTTTGGGAGAATTCGGCCCCTAGACATATTTTTCCACTTTTTCACCAAATATTTGGGACAAGGACTAAAAGAAATGTTCCTCGAATTCGCTCACGCAGGAAATACATACGATACATGCACTTGTGTTTCACATCTACATCTTTTATTTGGAGATGGGTTGTTAGATTATGGTGTCAGAACATAAATATCAAGTTTTCGCCTCTATAGTGCGGACTTGTATTGAGGTTTTAACCTCATATATACTGACTTCCGAATGGGGTCTCATGTCAAAAGGGTGCACGGCACCCTGTGTGAGTGGTGCCCATTCGTTATTTAAAAAAAATCTGTGTTTATTCGACCACTTATGGCCCACCGTTCGGTCAAAAACTCATTTTGGAGAATTCGGCCCCTAGACATATTTCACCACTTTTTCACCAAATATTTGTACCAAAGACTAAAATAAATGTTCTTAGAATTCGCCCACGCAGGGCGTACATACGATACATGTATTTGTGTTCACATCCAGATCTTTTATTTGGCTATAGTGTGGAGTTGTATTGAGGTTTTAACCTCATATATGCTGACTTCCGAATGGGGTCTCATGCCAAAAGGGTGCACGGCACCCTGTGTGAGTGGTACCCATTCGTTATTTAATAAAATCTGTGTTTATTCGACCACTTATGGCCCACCGTTCGGTCAAAAA
>NW_024532753.1:0-5850 GCF_016097555.1 Gigantopelta aegis
AGGTATACGTATGTAATTTTCAGGAAGTCGACATGCAGCATTCGTTTTTGTTTTCTGTGTAGTGAGACGGACAGGTAAAATGGCGTTCGGTGTGGCCAGACACACGTTCGTGAATTTTAACTCGGGGGTGGGGTGTGTTGGGGCGGGGTCTTAGTCTGCACTAAGGTTCGATATTGCCATTATCTTACAATGACAAATGACGTCAGGCAATTGTTTGACGCTTCGAAACGAAGTTTTGTCTCCGCAGCTTAAACACTTACTGTGTTAAGAATCGCTGTGCACTGGTTCCACAGGTCTCGTTAAAGGTGATTGTAATTATGACGAGCCTAAAAAATAAAAAAAAATAGAATAAAATAGATAGTCAAAAGTAAAATTAAAAATAAAAAAAAATTTCTTAATAGAAAGACAATAGGAAAAAGGTATTCGTACTACAGCACCCGGCGTGTTCCCAACGGGGCTGGTCACCCATCCAAGTACTAACCGGGCCCGACGTTGCTTAACTTCGGTGATCGGACGAGAACCGGTGCTTTCAACGTGGTATGGCCGTGAGACAAACGGAACTGATGGTTAAAATAGAGGTTATACGGTAGTAATTTTCAGGGAAGTCATAAATGCAGCATTAGTTTTTGTTTTGCGGTAGTGACGGACGCGACAGGGTAAATGGCTTCGGCGGGGCCAGGACCACACTGTCATGGAATTTTAGACGGGGGGGTGGGTGGGGTTGTGTTGGGGCGGGTTGGGTGGGTGCTTAGTCTGCGAGCTAAGGTCGTATTGCCAGTTATCTTACAATGGAGCAAATGAGCGTCAGGGCACAATTGGGTTGGGAGCGGTCGAGAACGATGTGTTGTCTCCGCAGCTCTAACACCTTACATAAGACATCGCTGGCACACTGGTTCCTATCAGGTCTCGTTGTAAAAGGTGAGTTTGTAAGTTTATGACTAGGGGCTCTAAATAGAATAAATTGACATGATAAAGATCACGATATTTCATAAGAGTAAATGTAGGTGAAAAAAAAAAAAGAAGATCTTAATGGATGGAGAGATAAAGGGGATGTGGAGAGATGAAAGGGTCTACAGATCCTATCGGGGGTTCCCAGGCAGGGGTTCAGCGCCCTGCAGATGTACTACTACGGGCGCCCGAGTCGTTGCGTTTAACTGTTTCGGTGATCGGACGAGAAGACGGTGCTTTCAACGTTATGGCGCTGTAGACAACAACTGATGGAAAATAGAGGTCAGGACGTATGTAATTTTCAGGAAGTCAACAGTGGCAGCATTCGGTTTTTGTTTTTGTGGTTAGCGGGACGGACAATGTAAGGAATGGCGGTTCGGTGGGGCCAGAAACACGTTCGTTAATTTTAGCGCGACGGTGTGGAGGGGTGTTTTGGCTGGGGGGGTCTTAGTCGGCACTAAGGTTCGATATTGCCCTTATCTTACAATGACAACTGGATTTCGTCAGGGCAATTGTTTGACGCTTCGCCGTACGAAGTTTTGTCTCCGAACGAGCTTAAACACTTATTTTAAGAATCGCTGGCACTGGGTTCCATCAGGTCTCGTTTAAAAGGTGATTGTAATTATGAATAGGCCTAAAAATATAAAAACAATAAAATCGATGTATTCAAGAAGTAAATTTAAAAAAAAAAATATTCGTTAATCGACAAGCAAATAAAATGTCTAACGCACCCGGTGTTGGCCCATAGCGGTCACCCATCCAAGTACTAACCGGGGCCGACGTTGCGTTAACTTCGGTGAGTGGACGAGAACCGGTGCTTTCAACGTGGTATGGCCGTAGGCAATAACTGATGTAAAATGAGCTATACGTTTGTAATTCCCAGGAACACAACATGCAGCATTCGTTTGTTGTTTTCTGTGTAGGAGACGGACAGGTAAAATGGCGTTCACGGTGGGGCTTCGATGTACACACGTTCGCATTCAGTTCGGTAGCGCGTTTTGCCTGGTTCCCCCCCGGTGGGGTGTTTTGGTGCGGGGTCGGCTCGTCTTAGTCTGCACTAAGGGTGTCGATATTGCCATGTATTTGGTACACTGACAAATGACGTCAGGCAATTGTTTGACGGCTTCGCAAAACGAAGTCGTCTGTCCCTTTGTCTCCGCATGGCCGGAAAAACACGTATGTTAAGAATCGTTTTGGTGCACTGGTTCCACAGGTCTCCCGTTAAAAGGTGTTGTAATTATGACTAGCCTAAAAATATAAAAACTAACAAAATAAAATCGATATTCAAAAGTTGTAAATTTAAAAAAAAAAATATTCTTAATTAGATAGAAAACGACAAAAATGTGGCTACAGCACCCGGTGTTTCCACCAGCGATGGTAACAGTCATCCAAGTACTAACCGGGCCCGACGTTGCTTAACTTCGTCGTGATCGGGACGAGAACCGAGTGCTTTCAACGCTTCTCTTATGGCGTTAGACAAACACTCTCTGACTCTAGAAATAGAGGTCTAAGATTATGTAATTGCACAAGCAAGTCAACATGCCAGGCCTTTTTGTGTTTCTGTGTAGTGAGACGGACAGGTAAAGAATGGCGTTCGGCGGGGACAGACACACGTTCGTGAGTTTTTTAGTCGCAGGGGGGGTGGGGTGTGGGGAGGGGTTGGGGCGGG
Source organism: Gigantopelta aegis (assembly GCF_016097555.1). NCBI lineage: Eukaryota > Metazoa > Mollusca > Gastropoda > Neomphalida > Peltospiridae > Gigantopelta > Gigantopelta aegis. The sequence goes on from NW_024532753.1 coordinate 2,618, forward strand.
GTCTTAGTCTTGGCACTAAGGTGAGGATATTGCCATGTATCTTACAATGGACAAATGACGTCAGGCAATTGTTTGACGTCTTCGAAACGAAGTTTTGTCTCCGCAGCTTAAACACTTAGTTAAATATCGCTGTGCACTGCGTTCCACAGGTCTCTTGTTAAAGGTGGGGTGATTGTAATTATGTAGGCGCTAAAAAGGTGAGAAAACCAGATAAAATCTATATTCTAAAGTAAATTAAAAAAAAATTTTCATTCTTAATAGATAGAAAAAAAACATGTCTACAGCCACCTGGTGTTCCCAAAACGCGGTCACCACATCATGGTAGCTAACCGGGCCACGACAATTGATTAGAGCTTCGGTGATCGGACGAGAACCGGTGGCTTTCAACGGGTGGTATGGCCGTAGACTTCAAAGTCGGCATATAAAATAGAGGTATACGGTATGTAATTTTCAGGAAGGTCAACATTTGCAGCATTCGTTTTTGGTTTAGTGTGTTCGACGGACATTCAGGTAAATTGGCGTTTGTTGGGGCCAGACACACGGTTCGTGAATTTTTAGGCGCGGGGGTGGGGGGTGTGTTGGGGCGGGGTATAGTCTGCACTACGGATCGAACTGCCCATTGATCTTTTTCAAATGAACAATCAGCGCAAAGGCATCTCTCGCTAACTGTAATCGTATAGTATGTCTCGTCAGGCTTAAAACACTAGTAAGAAATACGTCTGGGTGTACGGGTTAAACACATACGGTTCGTATATAAGGGTGGGATTGGACTTATAGACTAGCTAACTAGAAATACAACAAGAACACGATACACTTTTCAGATCTGTATTAACCTACGATGACATAACGTAGAGCAGTCGAGTTAATAGAAAATAAAAAAAATACTAAATAACCGGGGGCTTCAACGTTCACGCAAATTAGTACTAATCTCTCTATCTGCAAACTTCACTTCACTTGTGAACAAAACACCCACGCGTACACGCACCTATTTTTGTTGAAGAAACGCTTCCAGGAGAAGTTAATTAATAAAGGAATTAAAACACCATTCCTAATGGGTAATTTTTGCAAACCCTTAATATCGTCAGTAACGTGGCGAGATTTGAAAACGCTTACAGGGTGAACTTAATTCATAGCTTAATTACAGCCTATTGTAACCAGTAAAATCAAAGGGGACAAGTATACTCATTCAGTAAAACCTTGTAATGTCAGATATAATTATGGTACCTATCAATAAAAGATTAATTGACGTTACCTAGGTTCGTCTAGGATGACGGGTCTATATTAAAAACTATGTAATATCGTATAATGTTAGAAAAAAGAACATACTCTGTCAGATTGTCCGAAGGACACTGTCTAAGTTAAATGGTTGTCTACAGTACGAAAATATTACCAAGTCACATCAATCACATCAAGGTTACACAAGAGCGAAATGTTTCTTCCACAAAGTCCCACGGACTACGTTCACTGGGAGCCCTTTCCAATGTTAGGTATTGGCCATTATCGCCAAAACTGCTATTTATTATAAATAGAGGTATATTTGTCTGGTTACACAGGCCGGGGGTACAATGCAGCATATCATCTTTTTCACCTTTCTAGAGTCGTATTTTAGACTTGAGGTAAATTAGCGTTCCATAGGGCCAAATCACACGTCGTGAATGTAGCACTCGCAGAGGGTATGTAACGGGGCGGCCTCTTAGTCTCCACTAAGCTTGACCGAATGTCTCGGCCATTATCTTACAGTTGACAAATGAGGGCGTCAGTGCAATTGTTTGACGCTTCTAACGAGAAGTTTTGTCTCCACAGCTTAAACACTTATTTAAGAAGTCGTTCTGTGCAGTGGTAAAGAAAAGGATCTCGTTAAAAGTGATTGAAATCAACAAAACTAGCCTAAAAACAAGGGGTTATAAAAACAATAAAATCGGATATGTTCAAAAGGGTAAATCAAAGAAAAACAAAAGAATGCACTTAATAGAAACAACAAATAAAATGTCTACAGCACCACGCTGTTGTTCCGCAAGTCGGGTCACCAGTCCATGAGTGACTAACGGGGAGTCCGGTTTCGTTGCGTAACGTCGGTGGGATCGGACGGAGAACCCGATGCTTCATAACGGTGGTATCGGCCGTAGACAACAACTGATGTAAAATAGAGGTATACGTATGTAATTTCAGGAAGTCAACATGCAGCATTCGTTTTTGTTTTTCTGGTGTAAGTGAGACGGACAGGTAAAATGGCGTTCTCGTGGGGCCAGACACACGTTCGTGAATTTTAGCGCGGGGGGTGCGGGTGTGTTTGTTGGGCCGGGGGTCTTAGTCTGCACTAAGGTTCGATATTGCCATTATGTCTAGCTACAAATGACAAATGACGTTCAGGCAATTGTTTGACGCTTCGAAACGAAGTTTTGTCTCCGCAGCTTAAACCACTTATTTAAGAATCGCTGTGCACTGGTATCCACAGGTCTCGTTAAAAGGTGATTGTAATTATGACTATTGCCTAAAAAAATCTAAAAACAATAAAATCGATATTCAAACTGCGTAAATTACAAAAAAAAAAAACATTCTTAATAGAAATCAAAAATTAAAAAATGTGCTACAGCACCCGGTGTTTCCGCCAAGCGGTCACCCATCCAAGTACTAACCGGGCCCGACGCTTGCTTAAATTCGGGTGATCGGACGAGAACCGGTGCTTTCAACGTGGTATGGCCGGAGACAACAACCTGATGGAAAAAGAAGGTATACGTAGTGTAATTTTCAGGAAGTCAACATGCAGCATTCAGTTTTTGTTTTCTGTTTGTAGTGAGACGGACAGGTAAAATGGCGTTCGGTGGGGCCAGACACACGTTCGTGAATTTTAGCGCGGGGGTGCGGGGTGTGTTGGGGCGGGGTCTTAGTCTGCACTAGGTTCGATATTGCCATTATCTTACAATGACAAATGACGTCAGGCAATTGTTTGACGCTTCGAAACGAAAGTTTTGTCCTTCCGCAGCTTAAACACGTATTTAAGCATCGCTGTGCACTGTCTCCACAGGTCACGTTAACCAGGTGATTGTAATTATGACTAGCCTAAAAAATAAAAACAATAAAATCGAATATTCAAAAGGGAAATTTAAAAAAAAACATATATTCTTAATAGACAAAAAAAAAAAAAATGTCTACAGCACCCGGTGTTCCCAGAGCGGTCACCCATCCAAGTACTAACCGGGCCCGACGTTGCTTAACTTCGTTGATCGGACGAG
>NW_024532754.1:0-7757 GCF_016097555.1 Gigantopelta aegis
GCGATTTTACTTGTGTTAGAGGGCCGTGTGCAGTTTAATTGCACTTAAGCCCAGGTGGGCAACTTGTTACGTAATACTTCTGCGCGACGGTCTTCGATCGGTGCGCCTAATACACACCCAGGTCAGGTGCGGAGGCCATGTGGCTAGTAGTTACGTAATATCTCCGGTAGTGCTGTTTATGGCCAGGAGATTGTTCGCGGTTGGCGACAGCCAGACTGACGATCAGAGAGAAATATACCGACTCTAGTAGAGGTGAAATATGAGATGATAGGGGGAGGTACCGCCTTGTACCCCCAGGCGTTTTCTGATTTTTGAATAAATAGCTAGGATTTAGAGATATCGAAGAGAAACGGAAAAGGAAGCTTCCTGGGAACGTTAGTCCGTTTGGACTTTGGTAAATATCATTTCTGCTCTGTGTATAACCTTGATGTGATTGATGTGACTTTAAATATTTTAATACTGTATTATACCAATATTCTTTAGACAGTGTCTTCGGTCATCTGACGAAGTAAATCGTAGACTTTTTGTTCTAACATTATACGAGTATTTGGTAATATAAAGCTTAGCCAGTCATCCTAGACGACCTGGGTAAACTGTAGGTTATTGTCTTTATTGTGATAGGTACCAGTATTAATTCTGTGTCACAAGGTTACTGAATGAGTAGTTAGGGTTAATTAAAAATTAACCCGTTAGGAATAGAGCTGTAATTCCTTTATTAATTAAGTTCCCCAAGAAGCGTTCCTAAATTATCACACGTTACTGAACGAGTAGTAAGGGCTAATTAAAAATTAACCAGTTAGGAATGGTGTTGTAATTCCTTTATTAATTAACTTCTCCTGTAAGCGTTTCTCAATTATCACACGTGTGGGTGTGGTGTAACGGTGAAGTGATTCGCATATTGTGTAACTAGACACCTAGAGATTAACTAATTAAGTGATCAGTTCTGGGTTGTTATTATTGCTGTTATTAATTTACTACTACGGCTGTACATTTGTCAGCGTAGGATAATACAGATTCCAAAGTGTATTGTGTTTTGTTGTGTTTCTAGTGAGCTAAACGTGCTATAATAATATATACTTTATATAAGATCGTATCTCTGATCATACCTAGAGACGAGCCATACTAGGGTTTAACAGCCTGTTACAGAGAGATCTAATAAATATACAGTTAGGAGAGATATTTTGATAATCGTGTTTTATTCAGTTAAGGGATTTATAGAATCCCCGTGACAGGAGTAGAAAATTGGGGCGCTCGTCCCGGATCTGAAACGGGACATGCATATTTAAAAAAGTATTGTTTGTAAATGGGGGCTTTATAAATTATTTTTACAAATTAACCAGAAGTAGCACGTTGTTCACTAGAAAATTAATTAATAATAAGTGCGTCACATGGATAAGAATTTGCTGGATAGGCCTACGCTCAGTGTAGTGGAGATTAAGCGAGCACGTAAGGCCGAGTTAGTTGAAATCGCGAGTGAGCGAGAAATTGATTTAACATCAGCTAAAACCTTAGGTGATATAAAGACAATTATTATCCAGGAAGTTTTTGGTGATAGGCCTGTTATGGAAGACAGTGAGATGGTTCCAGAGATAGAGATAAGTGACTTGAGTATGGAACAACAGTTAGCTTTTAAAAAGCTTGAGTACGAAAGAGAAGAACGTGCATTAGATAGAGAGAGAGAGAGAAAGAAAGAGAAGAGATGGATAGAGAGAGGGAGAGAGAAAGAGAAGATAGAGATAGAGAAAAAGAAGATAGGGATAGAGAGAGAGAGAGAGAGAAAGAGAAGAGAGAGAGAAGATAGACACAGAGATAGAGAGAAAGAAGATAGAGATAGAGAAGATAGAGATAGGGATATAGAAGATAGAGAGAGGGATAGAGAGATAGAGAGAGAGAAAGAGAAGAGAGGGATAGAGAAGATAGACATAGGGATAGAGAATTCCAGTTAGAAAAATTAAAAGTGGAACATGAGTTAAAGTTGAATACTGAAGAAGTCAGACGAGAAGCCGGAAATGGGTTTAACATGTCGGAGGCTTATAGATCAGTGCCGGTATTTGATGACCAGGAGGTAGATATGTTCTTTCAACTTTTTGAACGGGCCGCTAAGCAGCTAAATTGGCCGCAGTCTAAGTGGACATTGTTAGCCGTGTCTAAGTTTAAGGGGAAGGCTAGTATAGCTTATAATTCAATGAGTGATGAGCGAGCAAGTCAGTACGACTTGGTTAAGGCTGCAGTGTTGAGGGCTTATGAATTACGACCTGAGGATTATCGTTTACGGTATAGCGAGTTGAGAAAAACGCAGGGTCAGTCTTATAGTGAGTTTGTGGCTAAGAAGGCAGGGATGTTTGATAAATGGGTGGTGTCTCATCAGGTAGAGTCATATACCGAGTTACGGGAGTTGTTGATCTTACAGGACATTAAAAATGGATTACCAGTTAGCTTACGTATTCATTTAGAGGATCGTGATGTCAAAAAGATAGAGGAGGCAGACATAGTGGCAGATGATTACGTGTTAATACACAAAGCTCAGGCATTACTGGGTAGCTCTTTACAACAGGGTGATAAGAAGAAATTTCAGCCAGGTTTTTCCCGGGAAAGTAACTATCGGGGAGAGTCATCTAGTTGGTCAGCTAGTCAGGCCAGGAATGCACCTGGTGGGCAAAGTAAGGATAGACCTGCATTATCAGCCAATGCACGAACTTTTCGTCCACATTGCAGTTACTGTAAAAAGGATAACCATCTTATCGGGGACTGTTTTAAAAGGAAACGCGATAATGCGCAAGTGGTCGGTTTAGTGAGGTCAGCTCCGTTAGCGAGAGAGTTAATGGTTAGTCCCATGGCAGAGAAAGTAAACCCGTATGTGTCCACTGGTATGGTTTGTGATGTGAAACAAGAGTTGTGTCCTAAGGCAATATCAATCTATAGAGATACCGGGTGTAGTCAGAGTCTGATAACGCAAGGGTGTTTAGCCCGTATTGAAAATTCAGACATAGGACGTAGTTTGGCCTTAACCTCGGTTACTGGAGAAAATATGGTTGTCAGGTTACATAAGGTTTTCTTGTGTTCGAAGTTTGTGACGGGACCAGTCATTATGGGTGTTGTGAAGGACTTGCCTTTTGAAAACATAGGAGTTTTGTTGGGTAATGATTTGACTAGTCAATGTTGTCAGCCGCAATGTGACCAATTGTTAATTGAAGACAGCCCTTTACCCATAGAAGAGTGTGAGGTTGATGAGACTAGATATCCTGCGTGTGTAATGACTAGGGCTATGGCCAGTAGGTTAGCACGAGACCCAGAGGATATTTGTGATTTGTCTGATACGTGTGTTAGCCATGAAATTGGAGTGGATGAGGTTATCAGTAATATGGTAGATAAGTCAACTGAGGAATTAAATGTGGTGGAACCTGTTGATCTCCCGCAGAGGGGAAATGAACCAGTCGTGTTTGATAGGGGGGACTTACCTTGTAATAGACAAGAGTTAATCCTAGAGCAGGGGGCTGATCCAAGTTTGTTGGCAGCTCGCACTACATTGTTAACTGAGGGTGAGATGAAGGATCAGATGTCAGGGTATTATATGGACATGGGAGTGTTAATGAATAAGAGTGTGGAAAAGGTTGTGACTGATAGTGAGGAATGTGTGACAAGATGTAGAATTGTGGTGCCCTCTAAGTACCGTCCGACATTGTTACTGTTTGCACATGAGGACGTGTTTGCTGGCCACTTAGGGCGGAATAAAACTCATAGTAAACTTGCCTCAGAGTTTTATTGGAAGGGAATGTTTGCAGATGTCAGTAAGCATTGTATGTCATGTCATGTGTGTCAGGTTGTGGGCAAACCAAATCAGCTCATTCCTCCCTATCCCCTGCAGAAGGTTCCCATAGTTGGGGAAGCCTTTTCAAAAGTGTTGATAGATGTCGTGGGGCCATTACCGAAAACGCGTTCAGGCAACCAATTCTTGTTAACAATTATGTGCTTAACTACGCGCTTTCCAGAGGCGATTCCCTTAAGGAAGGTTACTGCGTCGGTTGTAGCTAGTGCGCTGCTTAAGTACTTTACGTACACAGGTTTACCAGGTGAAATTCAAAGCGACCGGGGTACGAACTTTATGAGCAAGTTAATCCAGCAAGTACTGTCTATGTTAGATATACGACAGATTCGTTCTGCTGCATTCCACCCTGAGAGCCAGGGCGCCATAGAACGTTTCCACCAGAGCATGAAAAGTATGCTCCGCTGCCATTGTTTCGACAATGGTACTGACTGGGACCAGTCAATTCCTTTCGTGTTGTTCGCAGCACGGGATGCTAAGCAAGAATCCTTAGGATTCACCCCATTTGAGTTGGTCTATGGGCATTCAGCCCGAGGCCCTCTCAAATTGGTAAAAGATAGTTGGTTAGACAAGGATAATGCCGAAAACTGCTGATTTATGTAGGGAGAGTTAGAGATAGGTTGTGGCAGGCGACCGAACTGGCTAGGAAGCATCTGAGCTATGCTCAGAGCAAAATAAAATCAGTGTTTGATAGGAAGGCTAAGAGTCGGGAATTTAAACCAGGGGATAAAGTGCTGCTGTACCTTCCCATTAAACGGGGTTCATTACAGAACAGGTATTTCGGTCCCTATGTTGTGCACAAACGGGTTAATGAGACAGGGTATGTGATAAACACTCCTGATAGGGTTAGGAAAAGTAGGTATTGTCACATCAATTTGCTAAAAGGTTATTTTGACAGACTGCCGATAGTTCCAGTGTTGCCTGTCCAAATTGAGAGTCACTCAATTTCCTGTGATGACGTCAAGACTGCGGACATCAAATTAACCAACAGCCAGATTCTAGTAGACTTGAGTTCCTATCTACAGCACCTTGACAGCCCCCAGCGAGCAAAGCTGACTACGTTGATACAAGACAATGTTTCCATTAGTAAGGACTTTCCAACGGTTACCAATACTTTAATCCAGGATGTGCGCTTGGAACCCAACGCTACACCGATTCGACAGCATGCCTATCGGATAAATCCTGTAAAACGTGCGGCACTAAAAAAAGAGATAGATTACATGTTGGAACACGACATTCTGGAACCATCAAACAGTCAGTGGGCATCACCTGTTATTCTGATTCAAAAGGGAGATAACAGTTTCCGGGTGTGCGCTGACCTACGTTGCGTGAATCAACTCATCAAGGCAGATGCCTACCCTCTACCCCGCCTTGACGATTGCATCGACCGAGTTGGACACGCGCAATACATCACCAAATTGGACCTACTGAAGGGTTTTTATGCCATTCCGTTAACGGAGGAAGCTAAGGACATTCTGGCGATCATCACACCTGATGGCCTCTTCCAATTCCGAGTGATGCCGTTTGGTTTGAAGACTGCCCCTGCTGCCTTTCAAAGGATGATGAACCAGGTTTTATCTGATTTAGAAAACGTCAGTGTGTATCTGGACGATGTGGTGTTAGCCACCGACACTTGGGATGAACATTTAACCGGGTTACAACTAATATTCAGTCGCCTACAGAAAGCTAACTTGACTGTGAACCTGGGCAAATGCGAATTCGTGAGAGCTTCAGTGACCTACTTAGGTCATACTGTCGGACATGGTTGCGTCGCCCCACTGCAGGCCAAGACACTAAGCATCAGCCAGTACCCTGCACCGACCAACCGTCGTGAAGTTCGCCGGTTCCTTGGCATGGCCGGTTATTATCGTCGTTTCTGCGCTAGATTTGCGACGGTAGCGGCCCCCATCACCTCGCTGCTAAAGAAGGAAACGAAGTTCCAGTGGTCAGATGAATGCGAGAAGTCATTTAACCGTCTCAAGCAGATGCTCTCCTCGTCTCCCGTGATGGCAGCACCAGACTACCGAATGCCGTTCAAGCTAGTTGTGGATACAAGTGACGTGGGAGCTGGAGCTGTGCTGTTCCAGGAAGACGAAAATGGACTGGACCATCCTGTAAGTTTCTTCTCGAAAAAGTTTGACAAACACCAGGTGAACTATTCCACTATAGAGAAGGAAGCTTTGGCCATGGTACAAGCTCTGAAGCATTTTCAGATCTACGTGAAATCGGCAGTGCACCAAGTGGTGGTCTTTACTGATCATAATCCGCTTACTTTCATTCACAGAATGAAAGCCACCAACCAGAGAGTTTTGAGGTGGAGTCTTCTTCTGCAAGAATACCCAATTACCATTGAACATATCAAGGGCACATCCAATGTAATCGCTGATGCCCTGTCCCGAAGTTGAACGTTGATATGTGTTGACATTCTTGATTTCTGTTTTGTTTATATATATTTTATTTGTATACCAGGGACTCAGAGACTCAGTGTGATTACTGGTAGTCACCTTATTATTACACGTGTTATAAATGCCCGTATGCGTCGGTTAACGCACCTTTTTGTTTTAATGTAGTATATTTCCCTATTTCTAGAGTAGGGGAAATATCCTTTTTGAGGTGGGGGTGTGTGACGGTACATGCTCTTAATTTGTTTTCGCCTGTGGCGATTTTACTTGTGTTAGAGGGCCGTGTGCAGTTTAATTGCACTTAAGCCCAGGTGGGCAACTTGTTACGTAATACTTCTGCGCGACGGTCTTCGATCGGTACGCCTAATACACACCCAGCCAGGTGCGGAGGCCATGTGGCTAGTAGTTACGTAATATCTCCGGTAGTGCTGTTTATGGCCAGGAGATTGTTCGCGGTTGGCGACAGCCAGACTGACGATCAGAGAGAAATATACCGACTCTAGTAGAGGTGAAATATGAGATGATAGGGGGAGGTACCGCCTTGTACCCCCAGGCGTTTTCTGATTTTTGAATAAATAGCTAGGATTTAGAGATATCGAAGAGAAACGGAAAAGGAAGCTTCCTGGGAACGTTAGTCCGTTTGGACTTTGGTAAATATCATTTCTGCTCTGTGTATAACCTTGATGTGATTGATGTGACTTTAAATATTTTAATACTGTATTATACCAATATTCTTTAGACAGTGTCTTCGGTCATCTGACGAAGTAAATCGTAGACTTTTTGTTCTAACATTATACGAGTATTTGGTAATATAAAGCTTAGCCAGTCATCCTAGACGACCTGGGTAAACTGTAGGTTATTGTCTTTATTGTGATAGGTACCAGTATTAATTCTGTGTCACTGTTACTGAATGAGTAGTTAGGGTTAATTAAAAATTAACCCGTTAGGAATAGAGCTGTAATTCCTTTATTAATTAAGTTCCCCAAGAAGCGTTCCTAAATTATCACACGTTACTGAACGAGTAGTAAGGGCTAATTAAAAATTAACCAGTTAGGAATGGTGTTGTAATTCCTTTATTAATTAACTTCTCCTGTAAGCGTTTCTCAATTATCACACGTGTGGGTGTGGTGTAACGGTGAAGTGATTCGCATATTGTGTAACTAGACACCTAGAGATTAACTAATTAAGTGATCAGTTCTGGGTTGTTATTATTGCTGTTATTAATTTACTACTACGGCTGTACATTTGTCAGCGTAGGATAATACAGATTCCAAAGTGTATTGTGTTTTGTTGTGTTTCTAGTGAGCTAAACGTGCTATAATAATATATACTTTATATAAGATCGTATCTCTGATCATACCTAGAGACGAGCCATACTAGGGTTTAACAGCCTGTTACAGAGAGATCTAATAGATATACAGTTAGGAGAGATATTTTGATAATCGTGTTTTATTCAGTTACGGGAATTATAGAATCCCCGTGACAGTGATATTAAAGATAAAATACCAGTTTCGAACTTGGACAAACAGCAC
>NW_024532755.1:0-11757 GCF_016097555.1 Gigantopelta aegis
TCACTACAGCCAACAGAAGGCTGTTATTAGGGTAGGTGGGGTACATTCCTGTTTCTATTCACTACAGCCAACAGAAGGCTGTTATTAGGGTAGGTGGGGTACATTCCTGTTTCTATTCACTACAGCCAACAGAAGGCTGTTATTAGGGTAGGTGGGGTACATTCTTGTTTCTATTCACTACAGCCAACAGAAGGCTGTTATTAGGGTAGGTGGGGTACATTCCTGTTTCTATTCACTACAGCCAACAGAAGGCTGTTATTAGGGTAGGTGGGGTACATTCTTGTTTCTATTCACTACAGCCAACAGAAGGCTGTTATTAGGGTAGGTGGGGTACATTCCTGTTTCTATTCACTACAGCCAACAGAAGGCTGTTATTAGGGTAGGTGGGGTACATTCTTGTTTCTATTCACTACAGCCAACAGAAGGCTGTTATTAGGGTAGGTGGGGTACATTCTTGTTTCTATTCACTACAGCCAACAGAATCTGTTATTAGGGTAGGTGGGGTACATTCCTGTTTCTATTCACTACAGCCAACAGAAGGCTGTTATTAGGGTAGGTGGGGTACATTCCTGTTTCTATTCACTACAGCCAACAGAAGGCTGTTATTAGGGTAGGTGGGGTACATTCTTGTTTCTATTCACTACAGCCAACAGAAGGCTGTTATTAGGGTAGGTGGGGTACATTCTTGTTTCTATTCACTACAGCCAACAGAAGGCTGTTATTAGGGTAGGTGGGGTACATTCCTGTTTCTATTCACTACAGCCAACAGAAGGCTGTTATTAGGGTAGGTGGGGTACATTCCTGTTTCTATTCACTACAGCCAACAGAAGGCTGTTATTAGGGTAGGTGGGGTACATTCCTGTTTCTATTCACTACAGCCAACAGAAGGCTGTTATTAGGGTAGGTGGGGTACATTCCTGTTTCTATTCACTACAGCCAACAGAAGGCTGTTATTAGGGTAGCTGTTTCTATTCACTACAGCCAACAGAAGGCTGTTATTAGGGTAGGTGGGGTACATTCCTGTTTCTATTCACTACAGCCAACAGAAGGCTGTTATTAGGGTAGGTGGGGTACATTCTGTTTCTATTCACTACAGCCAACAGAAGGCTGTTATTAGGGTAGGTGGGGTACATTCCTGTTTCTATTCACTACAGCCAACAGAAGGCTGTTATTAGGGTAGGTGGGGTACATTCCTGTTTCTATTCACTACAGCCAACAGAAGGCTGTTATTAGGGTAGGTGGGGTACATTCCTGTTTCTATTCACTACAGCCAACAGAAGGCTGTTATTAGGGTAGGTGGGGTACATTCCTGTTTCTATTCACTACAGCCAACAGAAGGCTGTTATTAGGGTAGGTGGGGTACATTCCTGTTTCTATTCACTACAGCCAACAGAAGGCTGTTATTAGGGTAGGTGGGGTACATTCTTGTTTCTATTCACTACAGCCAACAGAAGGCTGTTATTAGGGTAGGTGGGGTACATTCTTGTTTCTATTCACTACAGCCAACAGAAGGCTGTTATTAGGGTAGGTGGGGTACATTCTTGTTTCTATTCACTACAGCCAACAGAAGGCTGTACAGCCAACAGAAGGCTGTTATTAGGGTAGGTGGGGTACATTCTTGTTTCTATTCACTACAGCCAACAGAAGGCTGTTATTAGGGTAGGTGGGGTACATTCTTGTTTCTATTCACTACAGCCAACAGAAGGCTGTTATTAGGGTAGGTGGGGTACATTCCTGTTTCTATTCACTACAGCCAACAGAAGGCTGTTATTAGGGTAGGTGGGGTACATTCCTGTTTCTATTCACTACAGCCAACAGAAGGCTGTTATTAGGGTAGGTGGGGTACATTCCTGTTTCTATTCACTACAGCCAACAGAAGGCTGTTATTAGGGTAGGTGGGGTACATTCCTGTTTCTATTCACTACAGCCAACAGAAGGCTGTTATTAGGGTAGGTGGGGTACATTCCTGTTTCTATTCACTACAGCCAACAGAAGGCTGTTATTAGGGTAGGTGGGGTACATTCTTGTTTCTATTCACTACAGCCAACAGAAGGCTGTTATTAGGGTAGGTGGGGTACATTCTTGTTTCTATTCACTACAGCCAACAGAAGGCTGTTATTAGGGTAGGTGGGGTACATTCCTGTTTCTATTCACTACAGCCAACAGAAGGCTGTTATTAGGGTAGGTGGGGTACATTCCTGTTTCTATTCACTACAGCCAACAGAAGGCTGTTATTAGGGTAGGTGGGGTACATTCCTGTTTCTATTCACTACAGCCAACAGAAGGCTGTTATTAGGGTAGGTGGGGTACATTCCTGTTTCTATTCACTACAGCCAACAGAAGGCTGTTATTAGGGTAGGTGGGGTACATTCCTGTTTCTATTCACTACAGCCAACAGAAGGCTGTTATTAGGGTAGGTGGGGTACATTCCTGTTTCTATTCACTACAGCCAACAGAAGGCTGTTATTAGGGTAGGTGGGGTACATTCCTGTTTCTATTCACTACAGCCAACAGAAGGCTGTTATTAGGGTAGGTGGGGTACATTCTTGTTTCTATTCACTACAGCCAACAGAAGGCTGTTATTAGGGTAGGTGGGGTACATTCCTGTTTCTATTCACTACAGCCAACAGAAGGCTGTTATTAGGGTAGGTGGGGTACATTCCTGTTTCTATTCACTACAGCCAACAGAAGGCTGTTATTAGGGTAGGTGGGGTACATTCTTGTTTCTATTCACTACAGCCAACAGAAGGCTGTTATTAGGGTAGGTGGGGTACATTCCTGTTTCTATTCACTACAGCCAACAGAAGGCTGTTATTAGGGTAGGTGGGGTACATTCCTGTTTCTATTCACTACAGCCAACAGAAGGCTGTTATTAGGGTAGGTGGGGTACATTCCTGTTTCTATTCACTACAGCCAACAGAAGGCTGTTATTAGGGTAGGTGGGGTACATTCCTGTTTCTATTCACTACAGCCAACAGAAGGCTGTTATTAGGGTAGGTGGGGTACATTCCTGTTTCTATTCACTACAGCCAACAGAAGGCTGTTATTAGGGTAGGTGGGGTACATTCCTGTTTCTATTCACTACAGCCAACAGAAGGCTGTTATTAGGGTAGGTGGGGTACATTCCTGTTTCTATTCACTACAGCCAACAGAAGGCTGTTATTAGGGTAGGTGGGGTACATTCCTGTTTCTATTCACTACAGCCAACAGAAGGCTGTTATTAGGGTAGGTGGGGTACATTCCTGTTTCTATTCACTACAGCCAACAGAAGGCTGTTATTAGGGTAGGTGGGGTACATTCCTGTTTCTATTCACTACAGCCAACAGAAGGCTGTTATTAGGGTAGGTGGGGTACATTCCTGTTTCTATTCACTACAGCCAACAGAAGGCTGTTATTAGGGTAGGTGGGGTACATTCCTGTTTCTATTCACTACAGCCAACAGAAGGCTGTTATTAGGGTAGGTGGGGTACATTCCTGTTTCTATTCACTACAGCCAACAGAAGGCTGTTATTAGGGTAGGTGGGGTACATTCTTGTTTCTATTCACTACAGCCAACAGAAGGCTGTTATTAGGGTAGGTGGGGTACATTCCTGTTTCTATTCACTACAGCCAACAGAAAGGCTGTTATTAGGGTAGGTGGGGTACATTCCTGTTGTTTCTATTCACTACAGCCAACAGAAGGCTGTTATTAGGGTAGGTGGGGTACATTCTTGTTTCTATTCACTACAGCCAACAGAAGGCTGTTATTAGGGTAGGTGGGGTACATTCCTGTTTCTATTCACTACAGCCAACAGAAGGCTGTTATTAGGGTAGGTGGGGTACATTCCTGTTTCTATTCACTACAGCCAACAGAAGGCTGTTATTAGGGTAGGTGGGGTACATTCCTGTTTCTATTCACTACAGCCAACAGAAGGCTGTTATTAGGGTAGGTGGGGTACATTCCTGTTTCTATTCACTACAGCCAACAGAAGGCTGTTATTAGGGTAGGTGGGGTACATTCCTGTTTCTATTCACTACAGCCAACAGAAGGCTGTTATTAGGGTAGGTGGGGTACATTCCTGTTTCTATTCACTACAGCCAACAGAAGGCTGTTATTAGGGTAGGTGGGGTACATTCCTGTTTCTATTCACTACAGCCAACAGAAGGCTGTTATTAGGGTAGGTGGGGTACATTCCTGTTTCTATTCACTACAGCCAACAGAAGGCTGTTATTAGGGTAGGTGGGGTACATTCCTGTTTCTATTCACTACAGCCAACAGAAGGCTGTTATTAGGGTAGGTGGGGTACATTCCTGTTTCTATTCACTACAGCCAACAGAAGGCTGTTATTAGGGTAGGTGGGGTACATTCCTGTTTCTATTCACTACAGCCAACAGAAGGCTGTTATTAGGGTAGGTGGGGTACATTCCTGTTTCTATTCACTACAGCCAACAGAAGGCTGTTATTAGGGTAGGTGGGGTACATTCCTGTTTCTATTCACTACAGCCAACAGAAGGCTGTTATTAGGGTAGGTGGGGTACATTCCTGTTTCTATTCACTACAGCCAACAGAAGGCTGTTATTAGGGTAGGTGGGGTACATTCCTGTTTCTATTCACTACAGCCAACAGAAGGCTGTTATTAGGGTAGGTGGGGTACATTCCTGTTTCTATTCACTACAGCCAACAGAAGGCTGTTATTAGGGTAGGTGGGGTACATTCCTGTTTCTATTCACTACAGCCAACAGAAGGCTGTTATTAGGGTAGGTGGGGTACATTCCTGTTTCTATTCACTACAGCCAACAGAAGGCTGTTATTAGGGTAGGTGGGGTACATTCCTGTTTCTATTCACTACAGCCAACAGAAGGCTGTTATTAGGGTAGGTGGGGTACATTCTTGTTTCTATTCACTACAGCCAACAGAAGGCTGTTATTAGGGTAGGTGGGGTACATTCTTGTTTCTATTCACTACAGCCAACAGAAGGCTGTTATTAGGGTAGGTGGGGTACATTCCTGTTTCTATTCACTACAGCCAACAGAAGGCTGTTATTAGGGTAGGTGGGGTACATTCTTGTTTCTATTCACTACAGCCAACAGAAGGCTGTTATTAGGGTAGGTGGGGTACATTCCTGTTTCTATTCACTACAGCCAACAGAAGGCTGTTATTAGGGTAGGTGGGGTACATTCCTGTTTCTATTCACTACAGCCAACAGAAGGCTGTTATTAGGGTAGGTGGGGTACATTCCTGTTTCTATTCACTACAGCCAACAGAAGGCTGTTATTAGGGTAGGTGGGGTACATTCCTGTTTCTATTCACTACAGCCAACAGAAGGCTGTTATTAGGGTAGGTGGGGTACATTCCTGTTTCTATTCACTACAGCCAACAGAAGGCTGTTATTAGGGTAGGTGGGGTACATTCCTGTTTCTATTCACTACAGCCAACAGAAGGCTGTTATTAGGGTAGGTGGGGTACATTCCTGTTTCTATTCACTACAGCCAACAGAAGGCTGTTATTAGGGTAGGTGGGGTACATTCTTGTTTCTATTCACTACAGCCAACAGAAGGCTGTTATTAGGGTAGGTGGGGTACATTCCTGTTTCTATTCACTACAGCCAACAGAAGGCTGTTATTAGGGTAGGTGGGGTACATTCCTGTTTCTATTCACTACAGCCAACAGAAGGCTGTTATTAGGGTAGGTGGGGTACATTCCTGTTTCTATTCACTACAGCCAACAGAAGGCTGTTATTAGGGTAGGTGGGGTACATTCCTGTTTCTATTCACTACAGCCAACAGAAGGCTGTTATTAGGGTAGGTGGGGTACATTCCTGTTTCTATTCACTACAGCCAACAGAAGGCTGTTATTAGGGTAGGTGGGGTACATTCCTGTTTCTATTCACTACAGCCAACAGAAGGCTGTTATTAGGGTAGGTGGGGTACATTCCTGTTTCTATTCACTACAGCCAACAGAAGGCTGTTATTAGGGTAGGTGGGGTACATTCCTGTTTCTATTCACTACAGCCAACAGAAGGCTGTTATTAGGGTAGGTGGGGTACATTCCTGTTTCTATTCACTACAGCCAACAGAAGGCTGTTATTAGGGTAGGTGGGGTACATTCCTGTTTCTATTCACTACAGCCAACAGAAGGCTGTTATTAGGGTAGGTGGGGTACATTCCTGTTTCTATTCACTACAGCCAACAACAGAAGGCTGTTATTAGGGTAGGTGGGGTACATTCCTGTTTCTATTCACTACAGCCAACAGAAGGCTGTTATTAGGGTAGGTGGGGTACATTCCTGTTTCTATTCACTACAGCCAACAGAAGGCTGTTATTAGGGTAGGTGGGGTACATTCCTGTTTCTATTCACTACAGCCAACAGAAGGCTGTTATTAGGGTAGGTGGGGTACATTCCTGTTTCTATTCACTACAGCCAACAGAAGGCTGTTATTAGGGTAGGTGGGGTACATTCTTGTTTCTATTCACTACAGCCAACAGAAGGCTGTTATTAGGGTAGGTGGGGTACATTCCTGTTTCTATTCACTACAGCCAACAGAAGGCTGTTATTAGGGTAGGTGGGGTACATTCCTGTTTCTATTCACTACAGCCAACAGAAGGCTGTTATTAGGGTAGGTGGGGTACATTCCTGTTTCTATTCACTACAGCCAACAGAAGGCTGTTATTAGGGTAGGTGGGGTACATTCCTGTTACATTCCTGTTGCTATTCACTACAGCCAACAGAAGGCTGTTATTAGGGTAGGTGGGGTACATTCCTGTTTCTATTCACTACAGCCAACAGAAGGCTGTTATTAGGGTAGGTGGGGTACATTCCTGTTTCTATTCACTACAGCCAACAGAAGGCTGTTATTAGGGTAGGTGGGGTACATTCCTGTTTCTATTCACTACAGCCAACAGAAGGCTGTTATTAGGGTAGGTGGGGTACATTCCTGTTTCTATTCACTACAGCCAACAGAAGGCTGTTATTAGGGTAGGTGGGGTACATTCCTGTTTCTATTCACTACAGCCAACAGAAGGCTGTTATTAGGGTAGGTGGGGTACATTCCTGTTTCTATTCACTACAGCCAACAGAAGGCTGTTATTAGGGTAGGTGGGGTACATTCCTGTTTCTATTCACTACAGCCAACAGAAGGCTGTTATTAGGGTAGGTGGGGTACATTCCTGTTTCTATTCACTACAGCCAACAGAAGGCTGTTATTAGGGTAGGTGGGGTACATTCCTGTTTCTATTCACTACAGCCAACAGAAGGCTGTTATTAGGGTAGGTGGGGTACATTCCTGTTTCTATTCACTACAGCCAACAGAAGGCTGTTATTAGGGTAGGTGGGGTACATTCCTGTTTCTATTCACTACAGCCAACAGAAGGCTGTTATTAGGGTAGGTGGGGTACATTCCTGTTTCTATTCACTACAGCCAACAGAAGGCTGTTATTAGGGTAGGTGGGGTACATTCCTGTTTCTATTCACTACAGCCAACAGAAGGCTGTTATTAGGGTAGGTGGGGTACATTCCTGTTTCTATTCACTACAGCCAACAGAAGGCTGTTATTAGGGTAGGTGGGGTACATTCCTGTTTCTATTCACTACAGCCAACAGAAGGCTGTTATTAGGGTAGGTGGGGTACATTCCTGTTTCTATTCACTACAGCCAACAGAAGGCTGTTATTAGGGTAGGTGGGGTACATTCCTGTTTCTATTCACTACAGCCAACAGAAGGCTGTTATTAGGGTAGGTGGGGTACATTCCTGTTTCTATTCACTACAGCCAACAGAAGGCTGTTATTAGGGTAGGTGGGGTACATTCCTGTTTCTATTCACTACAGCCAACAGAAGGCTGTTATTAGGGTAGGTGGGGTACATTCCTGTTTCTATTCACTACAGCCAACAGAAGGCTGTTATTAGGGTAGGTGGGGTACATTCCTGTTTCTATTCACTACAGCCAACAGAAGGCTGTTATTAGGGTAGGTGGGGTACATTCCTGTTTCTATTCACTACAGCCAACAGAAGGCTGTTATTAGGGTAGGTGGGGTACATTCCTGTTTCTATTCACTACAGCCAACAGAAGGCTGTTATTAGGGTAGGTGGGGTACATTCCTGTTTCTATTCACTACAGCCAACAGAAGGCTGTTATTAGGGTAGGTGGGGTACATTCCTGTTTCTATTCACTACAGCCAACAGAAGGCTGTTATTAGGGTAGGTGGGGTACATTCCTGTTTCTATTCACTCACTACAGCCAACAGAAGGCTGTTATTAGGGTAGGTGGGGTACATTCCTGTTTCTATTCACTACAGCCAACAGAAGGCTGTTATTAGGGTAGGTGGGGTACATTCCTGTTTCTATTCACTACAGCCAACAGAAGGCTGTTATTAGGGTAGGTGGGGTACATTCCTGTTTCTATTCACTACAGCCAACAGAAGGCTGTTATTAGGGTAGGTGGGGTACATTCCTGTTTCTATTCACTACAGCCAACAGAAGGCTGTTATTAGGGTAGGTGGGGTACATTCCTGTTTCTATTCACTACAGCCAACAGAAGGCTGTTATTAGGGTAGGTGGGGTACATTCCTGTTTCTATTCACTACAGCCAACAGAAGGCTGTTATTAGGGTAGGTGGGGTACATTCCTGTTTCTATTCACTACAGCCAACAGAAGGCTGTTATTAGGGTAGGTGGGGTACATTCCTGTTTCTATTCACTACAGCCAACAGAAGGCTGTTATTAGGGTAGGTGGGGTACATTCCTGTTTCTATTCACTACAGCCAACAGAAGGCTGTTATTAGGGTAGGTGGGGTACATTCCTGTTTCTATTCACTACAGCCAACAGAAGGCTGTTATTAGGGTAGGTGGGGTACATTCCTGTTTCTATTCACTACAGCCAACAGAAGGCTGTTATTAGGGTAGGTGGGGTACATTCCTGTTTCTATTCACTACAGCCAACAGAAGGCTGTTATTAGGGTAGGTGGGGTACATTCCTGTTTCTATTCACTACAGCCAACAGAAGGCTGTTATTAGGGTAGGTGGGGTACATTCCTGTTTCTATTCACTACAGCCAACAGAAGGCTGTTATTAGGGTAGGTGGGGTACATTCCTGTTTCTATTCACTACAGCCAACAGAAGGCTGTTATTAGGGTAGGTGGGGTACATTCCTGTTTCTATTCACTACAGCCAACAGAAGGCTGTTATTAGGGTAGGTGGGGTACATTCCTGTTTCTATTCACTACAGCCAACAGAAGGCTGTTATTAGGGTAGGTGGGGTACATTCCTGTTTCTATTCACTACAGCCAACAGAAGGCTGTTATTAGGGTAGGTGGGGTACATTCCTGTTTCTATTCACTACAGCCAACAGAAGGCTGTTATTAGGGTAGGTGGGGTACATTCCTGTTTCTATTCACTACAGCCAACAGAAGGCTGTTATTAGGGTAGGTGGGGTACATTCCTGTTTCTATTCACTACAGCCAACAGAAGGCTGTTATTAGGGTAGGTGGGGTACATTCCTGTTTCTATTCACTACAGCCAACAGAAGGCTGTTATTAGGGTAGGTGGGGTACATTCCTGTTTCTATTCACTACAGCCAACAGAATCTGTTATTAGGGTAGGTGGGGTACATTCCTGTTTCTATTCACTACAGCCAACAGAAGGCTGTTATTAGGGTAGGTGGGGTACATTCCTGTTTCTATTCACTACAGCCAACAGAATCTGTTATTAGGGTAGGTGGGGTACATTCTTGTTTCTATTCACTACAGCCAACAGAAGGCTGTTATTAGGGTAGGTGGGGTACATTCCTGTTTCTATTCACTACAGCCAACAGAAGGCTGTTATTAGGGTAGGTGGGGTACATTCCTGTTTCTATTCACTACAGCCAACAGAAGGCTGTTATTAGGGTAGGTGGGGTACATTCCTGTTTCTATTCACTACAGCCAACAGAAGGCTGTTATTAGGGTAGGTGGGGTACATTCCTGTTTCTATTCACTACAGCCAACAGAAGGCTGTTATTAGGGTAGGTGGGGTACATTCCTGTTTCTATTCACTACAGCCAACAGAAGGCTGTTATTAGGGTAGGTGGGGTACATTCCTGTTTCTATTCACTACAGCCAACAGAAGGCTGTTATTAGGGTAGGTGGGGTACATTCCTGTTTCTATTCACTACAGCCAACAGAAGGCTGTTATTAGGGTAGGTGGGGTACATTCCTGTTTCTATTCACTACAGCCAACAGAAGGCTGTTATTTTAGGGTAGGTGGGGTACATTCCTGTTTCTATTCACTACAGCCAACAGAAGGCTGTTATTAGGGTAGGTGGGGTACATTCCTGTTTCTATTCACTACAGCCAACAGAAGGCTGTTATTAGGGTAGGTGGGGTACATTCCTGTTTCTATTCACTACAGCCAACAGAAGGCTGTTATTAGGGTAGGTGGGGTACATTCTTGTTTCTATTCACTACAGCCAACAGAAGGCTGTTATTAGGGTAGGTGGGGTACATTCCTGTTTCTATTCACTACAGCCAACAGAAGGCTGTTATTAGGGTAGGTGGGGTACATTCTGTTTCTATTCACTACAGCCAACAGAAGGCTGTTATTAGGGTAGGTGGGGTACATTCCTGTTTCTATTCACTACAGCCAACAGAAGGCTGTTATTAGGGTAGGTGGGGTACATTCTGTTTCTATTCACTACAGCCAACAGAAGGCTGTTATTAGGGTAGGTGGGGTACATTCCTGTTTCTATTCACTACAGCCAACAGAAGGCTGTTATTAGGGTAGGTGGGGTACATTCCTGTTTCTATTCACTACAGCCAACAGAAGGCTGTTATTAGGGTAGGTGGGGTACATTCCTGTTTCTATTCACTACAGCCAACAGAAGGCTGTTATTAGGGTAGGTGGGGTACATTCCTGTTTCTATTCACTACAGCCAACAGAAGGCTGTTATTAGGGTAGGTGGGGTACATTCCTGTTTCTATTCACTACAGCCAACAGAAGGCTGTTATTAGGGTAGGTGGGGTACATTCCTGTTTCTATTCACTACAGCCAACAGAAGGCTGTTATTAGGGTAGGTGGGGTACATTCTTGTTTCTATTCACTACAGCCAACAGAAGGCTGTTATTAGGGTAGGTGGGGTACATTGGGGTACATTCTTGTTTCTATTCACTACAGCCAACAGAAGGCTGTTATTAGGGTAGGTGGGGTACATTCTTGTTTCTATTCACTACAGCCAACAGAAGGCTGTTATTAGGGTAGGTGGGGTACATTCTTCCTGTTTCTATTCACTACAGCCAACAGAAGGCTGTTATTAGGGTAGGTGGGGTACATTCTTGTTTCTATTCACTACAGCCAACAGAAGGCTGTTATTAGGGTAGGTGGGGTACATTCTTGTTTCTATTCACTACAGCCAACAGAAGGCTGTTATTAGGGTAGGTGGGGTACATTCCTGTTTCTATTCACTACAGCCAACAGAAGGCTGTTATTAGGGTAGGTGGGGTACATTCCTGTTTCTATTCACTACAGCCAACAGAAGGCTGTTATTAGGGTAGGTGGGGTACATTCCTGTTTCTATTCACTACAGCCAACAGAAGGCTGTTATTAGGGTAGGTGGGGTACATTCCTGTTTCTATTCACTACAGCCAACAGAAGGCTGTTATTAGGGTAGGTGGGGTACATTCCTGTTTCTATTCACTACAGCCAACAGAAGGCTGTTATTAGGGTAGGTGGGGTACATTCCTGTTTCTATTCACTACAGCCAACAGAAGGCTGTTATTAGGGTAGGTGGGGTACATTCTTGTTTCTATTCAC
>NW_024532756.1:0-6849 GCF_016097555.1 Gigantopelta aegis
ATTACATTACAATATAATGTCATCCCATTGGTCCAGCCGTAGCAAGTGTAGTTTGTTCATTTCCATTACATTCATTACATTACAATATAATGTCATCCCATTGGTCCAGCCGTAGCAAGTGTAGTTTGTTCATTTCCATTACATTCATTACATTACAATATAATGTCATCCCATTGGTCCAGCCGTAGCAAGTGTAGTTTGTTCATTTCCATTACTTTCATTACATTACAATATAATGTCATCCCATTGGTCCAGCCGTAGCAAGTGTAGTTTGTTCATTTCCATTACTTTCATTACATTACAATATAATGTCATCCCATTGGTCCAGCCGTAGCAAGTGTAGTTTGTTCATTTCCATTACTTTCATTACATTACAATATAATGTCATCCCATTGGTCCAGCCGTAGCAAGTGTAGTTTGTTCATTTCCATTACTTTCATTACATTACAATATAATGTCATCCCATTGGTCCAGCCGTAGCAAGTGTAGTTTGTTCATTTCCATTACTTTCATTACATTACAATATAATGTCATCCCATTGGTCCAGCCGTAGCAAGTGTAGTTTGTTCATTTCCATTACTTTCATTACATTACAATATAATGTCATCCCATTGGTCCAGCCGTAGCAAGTGTAGTTTGTTCATTTCCATTACTTTCATTACATTACAATATAATGTCATCCCATTGGTCCAGCCGTAGCAAGTGTAGTTTGTTCATTTCCATTACATTCATTACATTACAATATAATGTCATCCCATTGGTCCAGCCGTAGCAAGTGTAGTTTGTTCATTTCCATTACTTTCATTACATTACAATATAATGTCATCCCATTGGTCCAGCCGTAGCAAGTGTAGTTTGTTCATTTCCATTACTTTCATTACATTACAATATAATGTCATCCCATTGGTCCAGCCGTAGCAAGTGTAGTTTGTTCATTTCCATTACTTTCATTACATTACAATATAATGTCATCCCATTGGTCCAGCCGTAGCAAGTGTAGTTTGTTCATTTCCATTACCCGTAGCAAGTGTAGTTTGTTCATTTCCATTACATTCATTACATTACAATATAATGTCATCCCATTGGTCCAGCCGTAGCAAGTGTAGTTTGTTCATTTCCATTACATTCATTACATTACAATATAATGTCATCCCATTGGTCCAGCCGTAGCAAGTGTAGTTTGTTCATTTCCATTACTTTCATTACATTACAATATAATGTCATCCCATTGGTCCAGCCGTAGCAAGTGTAGTTTGTTCATTTCCATTACTTTCATTACATTACAATATAATGTCATCCCATTGGTCCAGCCGTAGCAAGTGTAGTTTGTTCATTTCCATTACATTCATTACATTACAATATAATGTCATCCCATTGGTCCAGCCGTAGCAAGTGTAGTTTGTTCATTTCCATTACATTCATTACATTACAATATAATGTCATCCCATTGGTCCAGCCGTAGCAAGTGTAGTTTGTTCATTTCCATTACTTTCATTACATTACAATATAATGTCATCCCATTGGTCCAGCCGTAGCAAGTGTAGTTTGTTCATTTCCATTACTTTCATTACATTACAATATAATGTCATCCCATTGGTCCAGCCGTAGCAAGTGTAGTTTGTTCATTTCCATTACTTTCATTACATTACAATATAATGTCATCCCATTGGTCCAGCCGTAGCAAGTGTAGTTTGTTCATTTCCATTACATTCATTACATTACAATATAATGTCATCCCATTGGTCCAGCCGTAGCAAGTGTAGTTTGTTCATTTCCATTACTTTCATTACATTACAATATAATGTCATCCCATTGGTCCAGCCGTAGCAAGTGTAGTTTGTTCATTTCCATTACTTTCATTACATTACAATATAATGTCATCCCATTGGTCCAGCCGTAGCAAGTGTAGTTTGTTCATTTCCATTACTTTCATTACATTACAATATAATGTCATCCCATTGGTCCAGCCGTAGCAAGTGTAGTTTGTTCATTTCCATTACTTTCATTACATTACAATATAATGTCATCCCATTGGTCCAGCCGTAGCAAGTGTAGTTTGTTCATTTCCATTACATTCATTACATTACAATATAATGTCATCCCATTGGTCCAGCCGTAGCAAGTGTAGTTTGTTCATTTCCATTACATTCATTACATTACAATATAATGTCATCCCATTGGTCCAGCCGTAGCAAGTGTAGTTTGTTCATTTCCATTACTTTCATTACATTACAATATAATGTCATCCCATTGGTCCAGCCGTAGCAAGTGTAGTTTGTTCATTTCCATTACTTTCATTACATTACAATATAATGTCATCCCATTGGTCCAGCCGTAGCAAGTGTAGTTTGTTCATTTCCATTACATTCATTACATTACAATATAATGTCATCCCATTGGTCCAGCCGTAGCAAGTGTAGTTTGTTCATTTCCATTACATTCATTACATTACAATATAATGTCATCCCATTGGTCCAGCCGTAGCAAGTGTAGTTTGTTCATTTCCATTACTTTCATTACATTACAATATAATGTCATCCCATTGGTCCAGCCGTAGCAAGTGTAGTTTGTTCATTTCCATTACTTTCATTACATTACAATATAATGTCATCCCATTGGTCCAGCCGTAGCAAGTGTAGTTTGTTCATTTCCATTACATTCATTACATTACAATATAATGTCATCCCATTGGTCCAGCCGTAGCAAGTGTAGTTTGTTCATTTCCATTACTTTCATTACATTACAATATAATGTCATCCCATTGGTCCAGCCGTAGCAAGTGTAGTTTGTTCATTTCCATTACTTTCATTACATTACAATATAATGTCATCCCATTGGTCCAGCCGTAGCAAGTGTAGTTTGTTCATTTCCATTACTTTCATTACATTACAATATAATGTCATCCCATTGGTCCAGCCGTAGCAAGTGTAGTTTGTTCATTTCCATTACTTTCATTACATTACAATATAATGTCATCCCATTGGTCCAGCCGTAGCAAGTGTAGTTTGTTCATTTCCATTACATTCATTACATTACAATATAATGTCATCCCATTGGTCCAGCCGTAGCAAGTGTAGTTTGTTCATTTCCATTACTTTCATTACATTACAATATAATGTCATCCCATTGGTCCAGCCGTAGCAAGTGTAGTTTGTTCATTTCCATTACTTTCATTACATTACAATATAATGTCATCCCATTGGTCCAGCCGTAGCAAGTGTAGTTTGTTCATTTCCATTACTTTC
Organism: Gigantopelta aegis; assembly: GCF_016097555.1. Classification (NCBI taxonomy): domain Eukaryota; kingdom Metazoa; phylum Mollusca; class Gastropoda; order Neomphalida; family Peltospiridae; genus Gigantopelta; species Gigantopelta aegis. Next base: position 3,246 of record NW_024532756.1, read on the forward strand.
ATTACATTACAATATAATGTCATCCCATTGGTCCAGCCGTAGCAAGTGTAGTTTGTTCATTTCCATTACTTTCATTACATTACAATATAATGTCATCCCATTGGTCCAGCCGTAGCAAGTGTAGTTTGTTCATTTCCATTACTTTCATTACATTACAATATAATGTCATCCCATTGGTCCAGCCGTAGCAAGTGTAGTTTGTTCATTTCCATTACTTTCATTACATTACAATATAATGTCATCCCATTGGTCCAGCCGTAGCAAGTGTAGTTTGTTCATTTCCATTACCCGTAGCAAGTGTAGTTTGTTCATTTCCATTACATTCATTACATTCATTACAATATAATGTCATCCCATTGGTCCAGCCGTAGCAAGTGTAGTTTGTTCATTTCCATTACTTTCATTACATTACAATATAATGTCATCCCATTGGTCCAGCCGTAGCAAGTGTAGTTTGTTCATTTCCATTACATTCATTACATTACAATATAATGTCATCCCATTGGTCCAGCCGTAGCAAGTGTAGTTTGTTCATTTCCATTACTTCATTACATTACAATATAATGTCATCCCATTGGTCCAGCCGTAGCAAGTGTAGTTTGTTCATTTCCATTACTTTCATTACATTACAATATAATGTCATCCCATTGGTCCAGCCGTAGCAAGTGTAGTTTGTTCATTTCCATTACATTCATTACATTACAATATAATGTCATCCCATTGGTCCAGCCGTAGCAAGTGTAGTTTGTTCATTTCCATTACTTTCATTACATTACAATATAATGTCATCCCATTGGTCCAGCCGTAGCAAGTGTAGTTTGTTCATTTCCATTACTTTCATTACATTACAATATAATGTCATCCCATTGGTCCAGCCGTAGCAAGTGTAGTTTGTTCATTTCCATTACTTTCATTACATTACAATATAATGTCATCCCATTGGTCCAGCCGTAGCAAGTGTAGTTTGTTCATTTCCATTACTTTCATTACATTACAATATAATGTCATCCCATTGGTCCAGCCGTAGCAAGTGTAGTTTGTTCATTTCCATTACTTTCATTACATTACAATATAATGTCATCCATTGGTCCAGCCGTAGCAAGTGTAGTTTGTTCATTTCCATTACTTTCATTACATTACAATATAATGTCATCCCATTGGTCCAGCCGTAGCAAGTGTAGTTTGTTCATTTCCATTACTTTCATTACATTACAATATAATGTCATCCCATTGGTCCAGCCGTAGCAAGTGTAGTTTGTTCATTTCCATTACTTTCATTACATTACAATATAATGTCATCCCATTGGTCCAGCCGTAGCAAGTGTAGTTTGTTCATTTCCATTACTTTCATTACATTACAATATAATGTCATCCCATTGGTCCAGCCGTAGCAAGTGTAGTTTGTTCATTTCCATTACTTTCATTACATTACAATATAATGTCATCCCATTGGTCCAGCCGTAGCAAGTGTAGTTTGTTCATTTCCATTACTTTCATTACATTACAATATAATGTCATCCCATTGGTCCAGCCGTAGCAAGTGTAGTTTGTTCATTTCCATTACTTTCATTACATTACAATATAATGTCATCCCATTGGTCCAGCCGTAGCAAGTGTAGTTTGTTCATTTCCATTACTTTCATTACATTACAATATAATGTCATCCCATTGGTCCAGCCGTAGCAAGTGTCATTTCCATTACTTTCATTACATTACAATATATGTCATCCCATTGGTCCAGCCGTAGCAAGTGTAGTTTGTTCATTTCCATTACTTTCATTACATTACAATATAATGTCATCCCATTGGTCCAGCCGTAGCAAGTGTAGTTTGTTCATTTCCATTACTTTCATTACATTACAATATAATGTCATCCCATTGGTCCAGCCGTAGCAAGTGTAGTTTGTTCATTTCCATTACTTTCATTACATTACAATATAATGTCATCCCATTGGTCCAGCCGTAGCAAGTGTAGTTTGTTCATTTCCATTACTTTCATTACATTACAATATAATGTCATCCCATTGGTCCAGCCGTAGCAAGTGTAGTTTGTTCATTTTTCATTACAATTTCATTACATTACAATATAATGTCATCCCATTGGTCCAGCCGTAGCAAGTGTAGTTTGTTCATTTCCATTACTTTCATTACATTACAATATAATGTCATCCCATTGGTCCAGCCGTAGCAAGTGTAGTTTGTTCATTTCCATTACTTTCATTACATTACAATATAATGTCATCCCATTGGTCCAGCCGTAGCAAGTGTAGTTTGTTCATTTCCATTACATTCATTACATTACAATATAATGTCATCCCATTGGTCCAGCCGTAGCAAGTGTAGTTTGTTCATTTCCATTACTTTCATTACATTACAATATAATGTCATCCCATTGGTCCAGCCGTAGCAAGTGTAGTTTGTTCATTTCCATTACTTTCATTACATTACAATATAATGTCATCCCATTGGTCCAGCCGTAGCAAGTGTAGTTTGTTCATTTCCATTACATTCATTACATTACAATATAATGTCATCCCATTGGTCCAGCCGTAGCAAGTGTAGTTTGTTCATTTCCATTACATTCATTACATTACAATATAATGTCATCCCATTGGTCCAGCCGTAGCAAGTGTAGTTTGTTCATTTCCATTACTTTCATTACATTACAATATAATGTCATCCCATTGGTCCAGCCGTAGCAAGTGTAGTTTGTTCATTTCATTACATTACAATTACATTTCATTACATTACAATATAATGTCATCCCATTGGTCCAGCCGTAGCAAGTGTAGTTTGTTCATTTCCATTACATTCATTACATTACAATATAATGTCATCCCATTGGTCCAGCCGTAGCAAGTGTAGTTTGTTCATTTCCATTACTTTTTCATTACATTACAATATAATGTCATCCCATTGGTCCAGCCGTAGCAAGTGTAGTTTGTTCATTTCCATTACTTTCATTACATTACAATATAATGTCATCCCATTGGTCCAGCCGTAGCAAGTGTAGTTTGTTCATTTCCATTACTTTCATTACATTACAATATAATGTCATCCCATTGGTCCAGCCGTAGCAAGTGTAGTTTGTTCATTTCCATTACTTTCATTACATTACAATATAATGTCATCCCATTGGTCCAGCCGTAGCAAGTGTAGTTTGTTCATTTCCATTACATTCATTACATTACAATATAATGTCATCCCATTGGTCCAGCCGTAGCAAGTGTAGTTTGTTCATTTCCATTACTTTCATTACATTACAATATAATGTCATCCATTGGTCCAGCCGTAGCAAGTGTAGTTTGTTCATTTCCATTACTTTCATTACATTACAATATAATGTCATCCCATTGGTCCAGCCGTAGCAAGTGTAGTTTGTTCATTTCCATTACTTTCATTACATTACAATATAATGTCATCCCATTGGTCCAGCCGTAGCAAGTGTAGTTTGTTCATTTCCATTACTTTCATTACATTACAATATAATGTCATCCCATTGGTCCAGCCGTAGCAAGTGTAGTTTGTTCATTTCCATTACATTCATTACATTACAATATAATGTCATCCCATTGGTCCAGCCGTAGCAAGTGTAGTTTGTTCA
>NW_024532757.1:0-8206 GCF_016097555.1 Gigantopelta aegis
ATTATACATGATTCATTTCTCTCCCCAGCGTCCTTACATTTTAATTGTTGATATAAGACAATAAAACTCTTTTACCCGATTTCTTCCAAGCTTTGCTACCTATTCAAGGTCGAGTAGTAACGAATTGCACAATAAAACCCGTAACTAACCCAGATTCTTTACTCTCCCCAGCGTTTCTTTCGCATGAAAGGGTGGGACACAACAAATTACACGATAAAAGTCATTATACATGATACATGTCTCTCCCCAAGTTTCTTACATTTTAATCTGTTGATATAACACAATAAATGTCTCTTTTACCCAGTCTCTACCAAGCTTCGTTACATGATACATGTCTCTCCCCAGCCTTCTTACATTTCAAGCGTTGATATAACACAATAAAACCTCAACTAACCCACCTCCTTGTCTTTACTCAGTTTTCTTACGTTTAAAAGGGCAGAACATAGGAAATTACACAATAAAATAGTCATAAACCCAGATCCTTCTCTCTACCCAACCTTTGTTTCGCTTGAATGGGCGGGACTCAACAAATTACACGATAAAAGTCATTATACATGATACATGTCTCTCCCCAGCCTTCTTACATTTTAATCTGTTGATATAACACAATAAATGTCTCTTTTACCCAGTCTCTACCAAGCTTCGTTACATGATACATGTCTCTCCCCAGCCTTCTTACATTTCAAGCGTTGATATAACACAATAAAACCTTAACTAACCCACCTCCTTGTCTTTACTCAGCTTTCTTACGTTTAAAAGGGCAGAACATAGGAAATTACACAATAAAATAGTCATAAACCCAGACCCTTCTCTCTACCCAACCTTTGTTTCGCTTGAATGGGCGGGACTGAACAAATTACACGATAAAACAGTCATTACACATGATACATGTCTTTCCCCAGCCTTCGTACGTTTCAATTGTTGATATATCACAACAAAACTCTCTTTTACCCACTTTCTACCAAGCTTTGTTACATTTTCAAGGTCGAGACGTAACGAATTGCACAACAAAACCGTAACTAACGCAGATCCTTCACATTTTAAAGAACAGGACGCAACAAATTGCACATTAAAACAGTAATTAACGCAGAAACCTGTCTCTCCCAAGCGTTGTTACGTTTTCATGGTCGAGGCGCAGTGAATTATACAGTAAAACCGTTACTAACCCAGCTCCTTGTCTTTCCTCAGGCTTCTTACGATTAAAAGGGTAGAACGTAGCAAATTACACAATAAAAATAGTCACAAACCCAGATCCTTCACTCTCCCCAGCCTTTGTTTGGCTTGAAAGGGCGGGACATGACAAATTACACGATCAAACAGTCATTATACATGATTCATTTCTCTCCCCAGCGTCCTTACATTTTAATTGTTGATATAAGACAATAAAACTCTCTTTTACCCGATTTCTTCCAAGCTTTGCTACCTATTCAAGGTCGAGTAGTAACGAATTGCACAATAAAACCCGTAACTAACCCAGATTCTTTACTCTACCCAGCGTTTCTTTCGCATGAAAGGGTGGGACACAACAAATTACACGATAAAAGTCATTATACATGATACATGTCTCTCCCCAAGTTTCTTACATTTTAATCTGTTGATATAACACAATAAATGTCTCTTTTACCCAGTCTCTACCAAGCTTCGTTACATTTTCAAGGTCCAGACGTAACGAATTGCACAATAAAACCGTAACTAACCTAGATCCTTCACTCTGCCCACCCTTTCTTTCGCTTGAAAGGTCGGGACATAAACAATTACACAATAAAACAGCCTTTGTGCGTTTTAAAGGTTGCAATATAGGATATAAAGTATTCATAAACCCAGATCCGTATCTCTGCTCAGCCTTCTTACGTTTCGAAAAGTTCCAAACGTTCCAGCATTTCTATCTATCGCTCTAAAGAGGGATTTTTTCTTGAGGTTTATATAGAAAAGACGGGGGGGGAATACAAAGAAAGAAAATTTTTTTTTTTTTTTTTTTTTTTGAGGGGGGTGGGGGTGGGGTGGGGTGGGGTGGGGGTATTCTATCCACTACTCCTACCTTCATTCTGAGCTTCCTATTCACATTACATGTGGTATATGACATGGACATTACAAACAATCATTTAAATAGAACTTACCTTTCACTGGATTCGAACCACCAGCCTCCAGCCCGATATTTGGCTCGTTTGTACCAACCGCTTAAACGACTGCGCTACAGCGACAAGCTTCTGGAAACAGTCAAAACAGTAGTAGTCATTGATGGAACGTTATACGTAATTCACATAAAATATTGATTTTTAATCAAGCACGTGGTACAGAATTTTTGTAATAAAAAGGTAGTACATACCGAAACTGAATGTGAGGGTAGGAGTGAAATTAAGCGAAAACGTTGCAAAAAGCTGTCTCTAATATTTGATAAGATTGGGGAAACGATTGGACAATACAGAAACGTCTATAGATTTTTGTCGCGAGTATAATTTAATTCCGCGTACTGTACATAGCGGAATGTTTCCCAGATCCTTATCTCTCCCCAGTCATCTTACCTTAACGTAGCAAATTACACCAAAAAAACAGACATTATCCCTGATACATTTCTCTCCCCAGCCTACTTACGTTTTAATTGTTGATATAAGACAATAAAACTCTCTTTTACCCGGTTTCTTCCAAGCTTTGCTACCTTTTCACGGTCGAGACGTAACGAATTGCACAATAAAACCCGTAACTAACCCAGATTCTTTACTCTCCCCAGCGTTTCTTTCGCATGAAAGGGTGGGACACAACAAATTACACGATAAAAGTCATTATACATGATACATGTCTCTCCCCAAGTTTCTTACATTTTAATCTGTTGATATAACACAATAAATGTCTCTTTTAGCCAGTCTCTACCAAGCTTCGTTACATGATACATGTCTCTCCCCAGCCTTCTTACATTTCAAGCGTTGATATAACACAATAAAACCTCAACTAACCCACCTCCTTGTCTTTACTCAGTTTTCTTACGTTTAAAAGGGCAGAACATAGGAAATTACACAATAAAATAGTCATAAACCCAGATCCTTCTCTCTACCCAACCTTTGTTTCGCTTGAATGGGCGGGACTCAACAAATTACACGATAAAAGTCATTATACATGATACATGTCTCTCCCCAGCCTTCTTACATTTTAATCTGTTGATATAACACAATAAATGTCTCTTTTACCCAGTCTCTACCAAGCTTCGTTACATGATACATGTCTCTCCCCAGCCTTCTTACATTTCAAGCGTTGATATAACACAATAAAACCTTAACTAACCCACCTCCTTGTCTTTACTCAGCTTTCTTACGTTTAAAAGGGCAGAACATAGGAAATTACACAATAAAATAGTCATAAACCCAGACCCTTCTCTCTACCCAACCTTTGTTTCGCTTGAATGGGCGGGACTGAACAAATTACACGATAAAACAGTCATTACACATGATACATGTCTTTCCCCAGCCTTCGTACGTTTCAATTGTTGATATATCACAAAAAAACTCTCTTTTACCCACTTTCTACCAAGCTTTGTTACATTTTCAAGGTCGAGACGTAACGAATTGCACAACAAAACCGTAACTAACGCAGATCCTTCACATTTTAAAGAACAGGACGCAACAAATTGCACATTAAAACAGTAATTAACGCAGAAACCTGTCTCTCCCAAGCGTTGTTACGTTTTCATGGTCGAGGCGCAGTGAATTATACAGAAAAAAACCGTTACTAACCCAGCTCCTTGTCTTTCCTCAGGCTTCTTACGATTAAAAGGGTAGAACGTAGCAAATTACACAATAAAATAGTCACAAACCCAGATCCTTCACTCTCCCCAGCCTTTGTTTGGCTTGAAAGGGCGGGACATGACAAATTACACGATCAAACAGTCATTATACATGATTCATTTCTCTCCCCAGCGTCCTTACATTTTAATTGTTGATATAAGACAATAAAACTCTCTTTTACCCGATTTCTTCCAAGCTTTGCTACCTATTCAAGGTCGAGTAGTAACGAATTGCACAATAAAACCCGTAACTAACCCAGATTCTTTACTCTACCCAGCGTTTCTTTCGCATGAAAGGGTGGGACACAACAAATTACACGATAAAAGTCATTATACATGATACATGTCTCTCCCCAGCCTTCTTACATTTTAATCTGTTGATATAAGACAATAAATGTCTCTTTTACCCAGTCTCTACCAAGCTTCGTTACATTTTCAAGGTCCAGACGTAACGAATTGCACAATAAAACCGTAACTAACCTAGATCCTTCACTCTGCCCACCCTTTCTTTCGCTTGAAAGGTCGGGACATAAACAATTACACAATAAAACAGCCTTTGTGCGTTTTAAAGGTTGCAATATAGGATATAAAGTATTCATAAACCCAGATCCGTATCTCTGCTCAGCCTTCTTACGTTTCGAAAAGTTCCAAACGTTCCAGCATTTCTATCTATCGCTCTAAAGAGGGATTTTTTCTTGAGGTTTATATAGAAAAGACGGGGGGGAATACAAAGAAAGAAAGATTTTTTTTTTTTTTTTTTTTGGGGGGGGGGGGGGGGGGGGGGGGGGGGGGGGGGGGGGGTATTCTATCCACTACTCCTACCTTCATTCTGAGCTTCCTATTCACATTACATGTGGTATATGACATGGACATTACAAACAATCATTTAAATAGAACTTACCTTTCACTGGATTCGAACCACCAGCCTCCAGCCCGATATTTGGCTCGTTTGTACCAACCGCTTAAACGACTGCGCTACAGCGACAAGCTTCTGGAAACAGTCAAAACAGTAGTAGTCATTGATGGAACGTTATACGTAATTCACATAAAATATTGATTTTTAATCAAGCACGTGGTACAGAATTTTTGTAATAAAAAGGTAGTACATACCGAAACTGAATGTGAGGGTAGGAGTGAAATTAAGCGAAAACGTTGCAAAAAGCTGTCTCTAATATTTGATAAGATTGGGGAAACGATTGGACAATACAGAAACGTCTATAGATTTTTGTCGCGAGTATAATTTAATTCCGCGTACTGTACATAGCGGAATGTTTCCCAGATCCTTATCTCTCCCCAGTCATCTTACCTTTTGTAAGGCAGAACGTAGCAAATTACACAAAAAAAAACAGACATTATCCCTGATACATTTCTCTCCCCAGCCTACTTACGTTTTAATTGTTGATATAAGACAATAAAACTCTCTTTTACCCGGTTTCTTCCAAGCTTTGCTACCTTTTCAAGGTCGAGACGTAACGAATTGCACAATAAAACCCGTAACTAACCCAGATTCTTTACTCTCCCCAGCGTTTCTTTCGCATGAAAGGGTGGGACACAACAAATTACACGATAAAAGTCATTATACATGATACATGTCTCTCCCCAAGTTTCTTACATTTTAATCTGTTGATATAACACAATAAATGTCTCTTTTACCCAGTCTCTACCAAGCTTCGTTACATGATACATGTCTCTCCCCAGCCTTCTTACATTTCAAGCGTTGATATAACACAATAAAACCTCAACTAACCCACCTCCTTGTCTTTACTCAGTTTTCTTACGTTTAAAAGGGCAGAACATAGGAAATTACACAATAAAATAGTCATAAACCCAGATCCTTCTCTCTACCCAACCTTTGTTTCGCTTGAATGGGCGGGACTCAACAAATTACACGATAAAAGTCATTATACATGATACATGTCTCTCCCCAGCCTTCTTACATTTTAATCTGTTGATATAACACAATAAATGTCTCTTTTACCCAGTCTCTACCAAGCTTCGTTACATGATACATGTCTCTCCCCAGCCTTCTTACATTTCAAGCGTTGATATAACACAATAAAACCTTAACTAACCCACCTCCTTGTCTTTACTCAGCTTTCTTACGTTTAAAAGGGCAGAACATAGGAAATTACACAATAAAATAGTCATAAACCCAGACCCTTCTCTCTACCCAACCTTTGTTTCGCTTGAATGGGCGGGACTGAACAAATTACACGATATAAAACAGTCATTACACATGATACATGTCTTTCCCCAGCCTTCGTACGTTTCAATTGTTGATATATCACAACAAAACTCTCTTTTACCCACTTTCTACCAAGCTTTGTTACATTTTCAAGGTCGAGACGTAACGAATTGCACAACAAAACCGTAACTAACGCAGATCCTTCACATTTTAAAGAACAGGACGCAACAAATTGCACATTAAAACAGTAATTAACGCAGAAACCTGTCTCTCCCAAGCGTTGTTACGTTTTCATGGTCGAGGCGCAGTGAATTATACAGTAAAACCGTTACTAACCCAGCTCCTTGTCTTTCCTCAGGCTTCTTACGATTAAAAGGGTAGAACGTAGCAAATTACACAATAAAATAGTCACAAACCCAGATCCTTCACTCTCCCCAGCCTTTGTTTGGCTTGAAAGGGCGGGACATGACAAATTACACGATCAAACAGTCATTATACATGATTCATTTCTCTCCCCAGCGTCCTTACATTTTAATTGTTGATATAAGACAATAAAACTCTCTTTTACCCGATTTCTTCCAAGCTTTGCTACCTATTCAAGGTCGAGTAGTAACGAATTGCACAATAAAACCCGTAACTAACCCAGATTCTTTACTCTACCCAGCGTTTCTTTCGCATGAAAGGGTGGGACACAACAAATTACACGATAAAAGTCATTATACATGATACATGTCTCTCCCCAGCCTTCTTACATTTTAATCTGTTGATATAAGACAATAAATGTCTCTTTTACCCAGTCTCTACCAAGCTTCGTTACATTTTCAAGGTCCAGACGTAACGAATTGCACAATAAAACCGTAACTAACCTAGATCCTTCACTCTGCCCACCCTTTCTTTCGCTTGAAAGGTCGGGACATAAACAATTACACAATAAAACAGCCTTTGTGCGTTTTAAAGGTTGCAATATAGGATATAAAGTATTCATAAACCCAGATCCGTATCTCTGCTCAGCCTTCTTACGTTTCGAAAAGTTCCAAACGTTCCAGCATTTCTATCTATCGCTCTAAAGAGGGATTTTTTCTTGAGGTTTATATAGAAAAGACGGGGGGGAATACAAAGAAAGAAAGAGATTTTTTTTTTTTTTTTTTGAGGGGGTGGGGGGGGTGGGGGTGGGGTGGGGTGGGGGTATTCTATCCACTACTCCTACCTTCATTCTGAGCTTCCTATTCACATTACATGTGGTATATGACATGGACATTACAAACAATCATTTAAATAGAACTTACCTTTCACTGGATTCGAACCACCAGCCTCCAGCCCGATATTTGGCTCGTTTGTACCAACCGCTTAAACGACTGCGCTACAGCGACAAGCTTCTGGAAACAGTCAAAACAGTAGTAGTCATTGATGGAACGTTATACGTAATTCACATAAAATATTGATTTTTAATCAAGCACGTGGTACAGAATTTTTGTAATAAAAAGGTAGTACATACCGAAACTGAATGTGAGGGTAGGAGTGAAATTAAGCGAAAACGTTGCAAAAAGCTGTCTCTAATATTTGATAAGATTGGGGAAACGATTGGACAATACAGAAACGTCTATAGATTTTTGTCGCGAGTATAATTTAATTCCGCGTACTGTACATAGCGGAATGTTTCCCAGATCCTTATCTCTCCCCAGTCATCTTACCTTTTGTAAGGCAGAACGTAGCAAATTACACAAAAAAAAAAACAGACATTATCCCTGATACATTTCTCTCCCCAGCCTACTTACGTTTTAATTGTTGATATAAGACAATAAAACTCTCTTTTACCCGGTTTCTTCCAAGCTTTGCTACCTTTTCAAGGTCGAGACGTAACGAATTGCACAATAAAACCCGTAACTAACCCAGATTCTTTACTCTCCCCAGCGTTTCTTTCGCATGAAAGGGTGGGACACAACAAATTACACGATAAAAGTCATTATACATGATACATGTCTCTCCCCAAGTTTCTTACATTTTAATCTGTTGATATAACACAATAAATGTCTCTTTTACCCAGTCTCTACCAAGCTTCGTTACATGATACATGTCTCTCCCCAGCCTTCTTACATTTCAAGCGTTGATATAACACAATAAAACCTCAACTAACCCACCTCCTTGTCTTTACTCAGTTTTCTTACGTTTAAAAGGGCAGAACATAGGAAATTACACAATAAAATAGTCATAAACCCTCTCTCTACCCAACCTTTGTTTCGCTTGAA
>NW_024532758.1:0-11961 GCF_016097555.1 Gigantopelta aegis
TTAGGTTTACGATAGTATTGCCCATATACCCAGCGGGCTTCTGGCAGTTCATATTGAGAGATGTTTAGGTTTACGATAGTATTGCCCATATACCCAGCGGGCTTCTGGCAGTTCATATTGAGAGATGTTTAGGTTTACGATAGTATTGCCCATATACCCAGCGGGCTTCTGGCAGTTCATATTGAGAGATGTTTAGGTTTACGATAGTATTGCCCATATACCCAGCGGGCTTCTGGCAGTTCATATTGAGAGATGTTTAGGTTTACGATAGTATTGCCCATATACCCAGCGGGCTTCTGGCAGTTCATATTGAGAGATGTTTAGGTATTGCCCATTACCCAGCGGGCTTACGATAGTATAGTTGCCCATATACCCAGCGGGCTTCTGGCCGTTCATATTGAGAGATGTTTAGGTTTACGATAGTATTGCCCATATACCCAGTGGGCTTCTGGCCGCCCATATACCCAGTGGGCTTCCGTTCATATTGAGAGATGTTTAGGTTTACGATAGTATTGCCCATATACCCAGCGGGCTTCTGGCAGTTCATATTGAGAGATGTTTAGGTTTACGATAGTATTGCCCATATACCCAGCGGGCTTCTGGCCGTTCATATTGAGAGATGTTTAGGTTTACGATAGTATTGCCCATATACCCAGCGGGCTTCTGGCCGTTCATATTGAGAGATGTTTAGGTTTACGATAGTATTGCCCATATACCCAGCGGGCTTCTGGCAGTTCATATTGAGAGATGTTTAGGTTTACGATAGTATTGCCCATATACCCAGCGGGCTTCTGGCAGTTCATATTGAGAGATGTTTAGGTTTACGATAGTATTGCCCATATACCCAGCGGGCTTCTGGCAGTTCACATTGAGAGATGTTTAGGTTTACGATAGTATTGCCCATATACCCAGCGGGCTTCTGGCCGTTCATATTGAGAGATGTTTAGGTTTACGATAGTATTGCCCATATACCCAGCGGGCTTCTGCAGTTCATATTGAGAGATGTTTAGGTTTACGATAGTATTGCCCATATACCCAGCGGGCTTCTGGCAGATAGTATTGCCCATATACCCAGCGGGCTTCTGGCAGTTCATATTGAGAGATGTTTAGGTTTACGATAGTATTGCCCATATACCCAGCGGGCTTCTGGCAGTTCATATTGAGAGATGTTTAGGTTTACGATAGTATTGCCCATATACCCAGCGGGCTTCTGGCCGTTCATATTGAGAGATGTTTAGGTTTACGATAGTATTGCCCATATACCCAGCGGGCTTCTGGCCGTTCATATTGAGAGATGTTTAGGTTTACGATAGTATTGCCCATATACCCAGCGGGCTTCTGGCAGTTCATATTGAGAGATGTTTAGGTTTACGATAGTATTGCCCATATACCCAGCGGGCTTCTGGCAGTTCATATTGAGAGATGTTTAGGTTTACGATAGTATTGCCCATATACCCAGCGGGCTTCTGGCAGTTCATATTGAGAGATGTTTAGGTTTACGATAGTATTGCCCATATACCCAGCGGGCTTCTGGCAGTTCATATTGAGAGATGTTTAGGTTTACGATAGTATTGCCCATATACCCAGCGGGCTTCTGGCCGTTCATATTGAGAGATGTTTAGGTTTACGATAGTATTGCCCATATACCCAGCGGGCTTCTGGCAGTTCATATTGAGAGATGTTTAGGTTTACGATAGTATTGCCCATATACCCAGCGGGCTTCTGGTTCATATTGAGAGATGTTTAGGTTTACGATAGTTCAGCGGGCTTCTGGCAGTTCATATTGAGAGATGTTTAGGTTTACGATAGTATTGCCCATATACCCAGCGGGCTTCTGGCAGTTCATATTGAGAGATGTTTAGGTTTACGATAGTATTGCCCATATACCCAGCGGGCTTCTGGCAGTTCATATTGAGAGATGTTTAGGTTTACGATAGTATTGCCCATATACCCAGCGGGCTTCTGGCCGTTCATATTCAGAGATGTTTAGGTTTACGATAGTATTGCCCATATACCCAGCGGGCTTCTGGCCGTTCATATTGAGAGATGTTTAGGTTTACGATAGTATTGCCCATATACCCAGCGGGCTTCTGGCAGTTCATATTGAGAGATGTTTAGGTTTACGATAGTATTGCTCATATACCCAGCGGGCTTCTGGCAGTTCATATTGAGAGATGTTTAGGTTACGATAGTATTGCCCATATACCCAGCGGGCTTCTGGCAGTTCACATTGAGAGATGTTTAGGTTTACGATAGTATTGCCCATATACCCAGCGGGCTTCTGGCAGTTCATATTGAGAGATGTTTAGGTTTACGATAGTATTGCCCATATACCCAGCGGGCTTCTGGCAGTTCATATGTTTAGAGATGAGAGATGTTTAGGTTTACGATAGTATTGCCCATATACCCAGCGGGCTTCTGGCCGTTCATATTGAGAGATGTTTAGGTTTACGATAGTATTGCCCATATACCCAGCGGGCTTCTGGCCGTTCATATTGAGAGATGTTTAGGTTTACGATAGTATTGCCCATATACCCAGCGGGCTTCTGGCCGTTCATATTGAGAGATGTTTAGGTTTACGATAGTATTGCCCATATACCCAGCGGGCTTCTGGCCGTTCATATTGAGAGATGTTTAGGTTTACGATAGTATTGCCCATATACCCAGCGGCTTCTGGCCGTTCATATTGAGAGATGTTTAGGTTTACGATAGTATTGCCCATATACCCAGCGGGCTTCTGGCAGTTCATATTGAGAGATGTTTAGGTTTACGATAGTATTGCCCATATACCCAGCGGGCTTCTGGCAGTTCATATTGAGAGATGTTTAGGTTTACGATAGTATTGCCCATATACCCAGCGGGCTTCTGGCAGTTCATATTGAGAGATGTTTAGGTTTACGATAGTATTGCCCATATACCCAGCGGGCTTCTGGCAGTTCATATTGAGAGATGTTTAGGTTTACGATAGTATTGCCCATATACCCAGCGGGCTTCTGGCAGTTCATATTGAGAGATGTTTAGGTTTACGATAGTATTGCCCATATACCCAGCGGGCTTCTGGCAGTTCATATTGAGAGATGTTTAGGTTTACGATAGTATTGCCCATATACCCAGCGGGCTTCTGGCCGTTCATATTGAGAGATGTTTAGGTTTACGATAGTATTGCCCATATACCCAGCGGGCTTCTGGCAGTTCATATTGAGAGATGTTTAGGTTTACGATAGTATTGCCCATATACCCAGCGGGCTTCTGGCAGTTCATATTGAGAGATGTTTAGGTTTACGATAGTATTGCCCATATACCCAGCGGGCTTCTGGCAGTTCATATTGAGAGATGTTTAGGTTTACGATAGTATTGCCCATATACCCAGCGGGCTTCTGGCAGTTCATATTGAGAGATGTTTAGGTTTACGATAGTATTGCCCATATACCCAGCGGGCTTCTGGCAGTTCATATTGAGAGATGTTTAGGTTTACGATAGTATTGCCCATATACCCAGCGGGCTTCTGGCAGTTCATATTGAGAGATGTTTAGGTTTACGATAGTATTGCCCATATACCCAGCGGGCTTCTGGCAGTTCATATTGAGAGATGTTTAGGTTTACGATAGTATTGCCCATATACCCAGCGGGCTTCTGGCCGTTCATATTGAGAGATGTTTAGGTTTACGATAGTATTGCCCATATACCCAGCGGGCTTCTGGCAGTTCATATTGAGAGATGTTTAGGTTTACGATAGTATTGCCCATATACCCAGCTGGCTTCTGGCAGTTCATATTGAGAGATGTTTAGGTTTACGATAGTATTGCCCATATACCCAGCGGGCTTCTGGCAGTTCATATTGAGAGATGTTTAGGTTTACGATAGTATTGCCCATATACCCAGCGGGCTTCTGGCAGTTCATATTGAGAGATGTTTAGGTTTACGATAGTATTGCCCATATACCCAGCGGGCTTCTGGCAGTTCATATTGAGAGATGTTTAGGTTTACGATAGTATTGCCCATATACCCAGCGGGCTTCTGGCAGTTCATATTGAGAGATGTTTAGGTTTACGATAGTATTGCCCATATACCCAGCGGGCTTCTGGCCGTTCATATTGAGAGATGTTTAGGTTTACGATAGTATTGCCCATATACCCAGCGGGCTTCTGGCCGTTCATATTGAGAGATGTTTAGGTTTACGATAGTATTGCCCATATACCCAGCGGGCTTCTGGCAGTTCATATTGAGAGATGTTTAGGTTTACGATAGTATTGCCCATATACCCAGCGGGCTTCTGGCAGTTCATATTGAGAGATGTTTAGGTTTACGATAGTATTGCCCATATACCCAGCGGGCTTCTGGCAGTTCATATTGAGAGATGTTTAGGTTTACGATAGTATTGCCCATATACCCAGCGGGCTTCTGGCAGTTCATATTGAGAGATGTTTAGGTTTACGATAGTATTGCCCATATACCCAGCGGGCTTCTGGCAGTTCATATTGAGAGATGTTTAGGTTTACGATAGTATTGCCCATATACCCAGCGGGCTTCTGGCAGTTCATATTGAGAGATGTTTAGGTTTACGATAGTATTGCCCATATACCCAGCGGGCTTCTGGCCGTTCATATTGAGAGATGTTTAGGTTTACGATAGTATTGCCCATATACCCAGCGGGCTTCTGGCAGTTCATATTGAGAGATGTTTAGGTTTACGATAGTATTGCCCATATATTGGGCCCATATACCCAGCGGGCTTCTGGCAGTTCATATTGAGAGATGTTTAGGTTTACGATAGTATTGCCCATATACCCAGCGGGGCTTCTGCAGTTCATATTGAGAGATGTTTAGGTTTACGATAGTATTGCCCATATACCCAGCGGGCTTCTGGCAGTTCATATTGAGAGATGTTTAGGTTTACGATAGTATTGCCCATATACCCAGCGGGCTTCTGGCAGTTCATATTGAGAGATGTTTAGGTTTACGATAGTATTGCCCATATACCCAGCGGGCTTCTGGCAGTTCATATTGAGAGATGTTTAGGTTTACGATAGTATTGCCCATATACCCAGCGGGCTTCTGGCAGTTCATATTGAGAGATGTTTAGGTTTACGATAGTATTGCCCATATACCCAGCGGGCTTCTGGCAGTTCATATTGAGAGATGGGCTTCTACCCAGCGGGGCCGTTCATATTGAGAGATGTTTAGGTTTACGATAGTATTGCCCATATACCCAGCGCGGGCTTCTGGCAGTTCATATTGAGAGATGTTTAGGTTTACGATAGTATTGCCCATATACCCAGCGGGCTTCTGGCAGTTCATATTGAGAGATGTTTAGGTTTACGATAGTATTGCCCATATACCCAGCGGGCTTCTGGCCGTTCATATTGAGAGATGTTTAGGTTTACGATAGTATTGCCCATATACCCAGCGGGCTTCTGGCCGTTCATATTGAGAGATGTTTAGGTTTACGATAGTATTGCCCATATACCCAGCGGGCTTCTGGCAGTTCATATTGAGAGATGTTTAGGTTTACGATAGTATTGCCCATATACCCAGCGGGCTTCTGGCAGTTCATATTGAGAGATGTTTAGGTTTACGATAGTATTGCCCATATACCCAGCGGGCTTCTGGCAGTTCATATTGAGAGATGTTTAGGTTTACGATAGTATTGCCCATATACCCAGCGGGCTTCTGGCAGTTCATATTGAGAGATGTTTAGGTTTACGATAGTATTGCCCATATACCCAGCGGGCTTCTGGCCGTTCATATTGAGAGATGTTTAGGTTTACGATAGTATTGCCCATATACCCAGCGGGCTTCTGGCAGTTCATATTGAGAGATGTTTAGGTTTACGATAGTATTGCCCATATACCCAGCGGGCTTCTGGCAGTTCATATTGAGAGATGTTTAGGTTTACGATAGTATTGCCCATATACCCAGCGGGCTTCTGGCAGTTCATATTGAGAGATGTTTAGGTTTACGATAGTATTGCCCATATACCCAGCGGGCTTCTGGCAGTTCATATTGAGAGATGTTTAGGTTTACGATAGTATTGCCCATATACCCAGCGGGCTTCTGGCAGTTCATATTGAGAGATGTTTAGGTTTACGATAGTATTGCCCATATACCCAGCGGGCTTCTGGCCATTCATATTGAGAGATGTTTAGGTTTACGATAGTATTGCCCATATACCCAGCGGGCTTCTGGCAGTTCATATTGAGAGATGTTTAGGTTTACGATAGTATTGCCCATATACCCAGCGGGCTTCTGGCAGTTCATATTGAGAGATGTTTAGGTTTACGATAGTATTGCCCATATACCCAGCGGGCTTCTGGCAGTTCATATTGAGAGATGTTTAGGTTTACGATAGTATTGCCCATATACCCAGCGGGCTTCTGGCAGTTCATATTGAGAGATGTTTAGGTTTACGATAGTATTGCCCATATACCCAGCGGGCTTCTGGCAGTTCATATTGAGAGATGTTTAGGTTTACGATAGTATTGCCCATATACCCAGCGGGCTTCTGGCAGTTCATATTGAGAGATGTTTAGGTTTACGATAGTATTGCCCATATACCCAGCGGGCTTCTGGCCGTTCATATTCAGAGATGTTTAGGTTTACGATAGTATTGCCCATATACCCAGCGGGCTTCTGGCCGTTCATATTGAGAGATGTTTAGGTTTACGATAGTATTGCCCATATACCCAGCGGGCTTCTGGCAGTTCATATTGAGAGATGTTTAGGTTTACGATAGTATTGCCCATATACCCAGCGGGCTTCTGGCAGTTCATATTGAGAGATGTTTAGGTTTACGATAGTATTGCCCATATACCCAGCGGGCTTCTGGCAGTTCATATTGAGAGATGTTTAGGTTTACGATAGTATTGCCCATATACCCAGCGGGCTTCTGGCAGTTCATATTGAGAGATGTTTAGGTTTACGATAGTATTGCCCATATACCCAGCGGGCTTCTGGCAGTTCATATTGAGAGATGTTTAGGTTTACGATAGTATTGCCCATATACCCAGCGGGCTTCTGGCAGTTCATATTGAGAGATGTTTAGGTTTACGATAGTATTGCCCATATACCCAGCGGGCTTCTGGCAGTTCATATTGAGAGATGTTTAGGTTTACGATAGTATTGCCCATATACCCAGCGGGCTTCTGGCAGTTCATATTGAGAGATGTTTAGGTTTACGATAGTATTGCCCATATACCCAGCGGGCTTCTGGCAGTTCATATTGAGAGATGTTTAGGTTTACGATAGTATTGCCCATATACCCAGCGGGCTTCTGGCAGTTCATATTGAGAGATGTTTAGGTTTACGATAGTATTGCCCATATACCCAGCGGGCTTCTGGCAGTTCATATTGAGAGATGTTTAGGTTTACGATAGTATTGCCCATATACCCAGCGGGCTTCTGGCAGTTCATATTGAGAGATGTTTAGGTTTACGATAGTATTGCCCATATACCCAGCGGGCTTCTGGCAGTTCATATTGAGAGATGTTTAGGTTTACGATAGTATTGCCCATATACCCAGCGGGCTTCTGGCAGTTCATATTGAGAGATGTTTAGGTTTACGATAGTATTGCCCATATACCCAGCGGGCTTCTGGCAGTTCATATTGAGAGATGTTTAGGTTTACGATAGTATTGCCCATATACCCAGCGGGCTTCTGGCCGTTCATATTGAGAGATGTTTAGGTTTACGATAGTATTGCCCATATACCCAGCGGGCTTCTGGCAGTTCATATTGAGAGATGTTTAGGTTTACGATAGTATTGCCCATATACCCAGCGGGCTTCTGGCAGTTCGTTCATATTGAGAGATGTTTAGGTTTACGATAGTATTGCCCATATACCCAGCGGGCTTCTGGCCGTTCATATTGAGAGATGTTTAGGTTTACGATAGTATTGCCCATATACCCAGCGGGCTTCTGGCCGTTCATATTGAGAGATGTTTAGGTTTACGATAGTATTGCCCATATACCCAGCGGGCTTCTGACCGTTCATATTGAGAGATGTTTAGGTTTACGATAGTATTGCCCATATACCCAGCGGGCTTCTGGCAGTTCATATTGAGAGATGTTTAGGTTTACGATAGTATTGCCCATATACCCAGCGGGCTTCTGGCAGTTCATATTGAGAGATGTTTAGGTTTACGATAGTATTGCCCATATACCCAGCGGGCTTCTGGCAGTTCATATTGAGAGATGTTTAGGTTTACGATAGTTGCCCATATATCCAGCGGGCTTCTGGCAGTTCATATTGAGAGATGTTTAGGTTTACGATAGTATTGCCCATATACCCAGCGGGCTTCTGGCCGTTCATATTGAGAGATGTTTAGGTTTACGATAGTATTGCCCATATACCCAGCGGGCTTCTGGCCGTTCATATTGAGAGATGTTTAGGTTTACGATAGTATTGCCCATATACCCAGCGGGCTTCTGGCAGTTCATATTGAGAGATGTTTAGGTTTACGATAGTATTGCCCATATACCCAGCGGGCTTCTGGCAGTTCATATTGAGAGATGTTTAGGTTTACGATAGTATTGCCCATATACCCAGCGGGCTTCTGGCAGTTCATATTGAGAGATGTTTAGGTTTACGATAGTATTGCCCATATACCCAGCGGGCTTCTGGCAGTTCATATTGAGAGATGTTTAGGTTTACGATAGTATTGCCCATATACCCAGCGGGCTTCTGGCAGTTCATATTGAGAGATGTTTAGGTTTACGATAGTATTGCCCATATACCCAGCGGGCTTCTGGCAGTTCATATTGAGAGATGTTTAGGTTTACGATAGTATTGCCCATATACCCAGCGGGCTTCTGGCAGTTCATATTGAGAGATGTTTAGGTTTACGATAGTATTGCCCATATACCCAGCGGGCTTCTGGCCGTTCATATTGAGAGATGTTTAGGTTTACGATAGTATTGCCCATATACCCAGCGGGCTTCTGGCAGTTCATATTGAGAGATGTTTAGGTTTACGATAGTATTGCCCATATACCCAGCGGGCTTCTGGCAGTTCATATTGAGAGATGTTTAGGTTTACGATAGTATTGCCCATATACCCAGCGGGCTTCTGGCCGTTCATATTGAGAGATGTTTAGGTTTACGATAGTATTGCCCATATACCCAGCGGGCTTCTGGCAGTTCATATTGAGAGATGTTTAGGTTTACGATAGTATTGCCCATATACCCAGCGGGCTTCTGGCAGTTCATATTGAGAGATGTTTAGGTTTACGATAGTATTGCCCATATACCCAGCGGGCTTCTGGCAGTTCATATACCCAGCGGGCTTCTGGCAGTTCATATGGCAGGGTATGAGAGATGTTTAGGTTTACGATAGTATTGCCCATATACCCAGCGGGCTTCTGGCAGTTCATATTGAGAGATGTTTAGGTTTACGATAGTATTGCCCATATACCCAGCGGGCTTCTGGCAGTTCATATTGAGAGATGTTTAGGTTTACGATAGTATTGCCCATATACCCAGCGGGCTTCTGGCCGTTCATATTGAGAGATGTTTAGGTTTACGATAGTATTGCCCATATACCCAGCGGGCTTCTGGCAGTTCATATTGAGAGATGTTTAGGTTTACGATAGTATTGCCCATATACCCAGCGGGCTTCTGGCAGTTCATATTGAGAGATGTTTAGGTTTACGATAGTATTGCCCATATACCCAGCGGGCTTCTGGCAGTTCATATTGAGAGATGTTTAGGTTTACGATAGTATTGCCCATATACCCAGATGGGCTTACTGGCAGTTCATATTGAGAGATGTTTAGGTTTACGATAGTATTGCCCATATACCCAGCGGGCTTCTGGCCGTTCATATTGAGAGATGTTTAGGTTTACGATAGTATTGCCCATATACCCAGCGGGCTTCTGGCAGTTCATATTGAGAGATGTTTAGGTTTACGATAGTATTGCCCATATACCCAGCGGGCTTCTGGCAGTTCATATTGAGAGATGTTTAGGTTTACGATAGTATTGCCCATATACCCAGCGGGCTTCTGGCAGTTCATATTGAGAGATGTTTAGTTTAGATAGTTTAGGTTTAGTTCGTTTAGGTTTAGTATTGCCCATATACCCAGCGGGCTTCTGGCAGTTCATATTGAGAGATGTTTAGGTTTACGATAGTATTGCCCATATACCCAGCGGGCTTCTGGCCGTTCATATTCAGAGATGTTTAGGTTTACGATAGTATTGCCCATATACCCAGCGGGCTTCTGACCGTTCATATTGAGAGATGTTTAGGTTTACGATAGTATTGCCCATATACCCAGCGGGCTTCTGGCAGTTCATATTGAGAGATGTTTAGGTTTACGATAGTATTGCCCATATACCCAGCGGGCTTCTGGCAGTTCATATTGAGAGATGTTTAGGTTTACGATAGTATTGCCCATATACCCAGCGGGCTTCTGGCCGTTCATATTGAGAGATGTTTAGGTTTACGATAGTATTGCCCATATACCCAGCGGGCTTCTGGCAGTTCATATTGAGAGATGTTTAGGTTTACGATAGTATTGCCCATATACCCAGCGGGCTTCTGGCAGTTCATATTGAGAGATGTTTAGGTTTACGATAGTATTGCCCATATACCCAGCGGGCTTCTGGCAGTTCATATTGAGAGATGTTTAGGTTTACGATAGTATTGCCCATATACCCAGCGGGCTTCTGGCAGTTCATATTGAGAGATGTTTAGGTTTACGATAGTATTGCCCATATACCCAGCGGGCTTCTGGCCGTTCATATTGAGAGATGTTTAGGTTTACGATAGTATTGCCCATATACCCAGCGGGCTTCTGGCCGTTCATATTGAGAGATGTTTAGGTTTACGATAGTATTGCCCATATACCCAGCGGGCTTCTGGCCGTTCATATTGAGAGATGTTTAGGTTTACGATAGTATTGCCCATATACCCAGCGGGCTTCTGGCAGTTCATATTGAGAGATGTTTAGGTTTACGATAGTATTGCCCATATACCCAGCGGGCTTCTGGCAGTTCATATTGAGAGATGTTTAGGTTTACGATAGTATTGCCCATATACCCAGCGGGCTTCTGGCAGTTCATATTGAGAGATGTTTAGGTTTACGATAGTATTGCCCATATACCCAGCGGGCTTCTGGCAGTTCATATTGAGAGATGTTTAGGTTTACGATAGTATTGCCCATATACCCAGCGGGCTTCTGGCAGTTCATATTGAGAGATGTTTAGGTTTACGATAGTATTGCCCATATACCCAGCGGGCTTCTGGCAGTTCATATTGAGAGATGTTTAGGGGTTTACGATAGTATTGCCCATATACCCAGCGGGCTTCTGACCGTTCATATTGAGAGATGTTTAGGTTTACGATAGTATTGCCCATATACCCAGCGGGCTTCTGGCCGTTCATATTGAGAGATGTTTAGGTTTACGATAGTATTGCCCATATACCCAGCGGGCTTCTGGCAGTTCATATTGAGAGATGTTTAGGTTTACGATAGTATTGCCCATATACCCAGCGGGCTTCTGGCAGTTCATATTGAGAGATGTTTAGGTTTACGATAGTATTGCCCATATACCCAGCGGGCTTCTGGCCGTTCATATTGAGAGATGTTTAGGTTTACGATAGTATTGCCCATATACCCAGCGGGCTTCTGGCAGTTCATATTGAGAGATGTTTAGGTTTACGATAGTATTGCCCATATACCCAGCGGGCTTCTGGCAGTTCATATTGAGAGATGTTTAGGTTTACGATAGTATTGCCCATATACCCAGCGGGGAGAGATGCTTCTAGTTCATATTTTGTTTAGGTTTACGATAGTATTGCCCATATACCCAGCGGGCTTCTGGCAGTTCATATTGAGAGATGTTTAGGTTTACGATAGTATTGCCCATATAGTTCATATTGAGAGATGTTTGTTTACCCATATACCCAGCGGGCTTCTGGCCGTTCATATTGAGAGATGTTTAGGTTTACGATAGTATTGCCCAT
>NW_024532759.1:0-9271 GCF_016097555.1 Gigantopelta aegis
CCCACACACCCCCCACCCACCCACCCACCCCCCCCCGCCAACCACCCCACCCCCCCACTCGCCGGCACAAAAAGGACTGATAAAATTAATATTTAAAGTCTTTGTAAAGTTTTCTAATAAATACTTGCTTAAATTTATTTGTTGATGAAAACCTACAAATGAACCATAGACTTGATGTGGATTGGGGTTTTTAAAATTGTTTAAAAGAAATAATTTCCTTTAACAAATGTAGGCCATATTTCTTTAAACCGTTTTAAAAAAAAATATAGGCTACTTTTTTATTTTATTATGTGTTGTTTGTGTTGGTGTGTGTGTGTTGTGTGTTGTGTTTTGTGTGCGTGCTGCGCCGTTTGTATGCTTTACTTAAATTGGACCAGACGCTTTAAAAATACTACTAAAGATTTTATTCACGTAAAAAAGAGAGAGAGAGAGAGAGAGAGAGAGAGAGAGAGAGAGAGGAGAGAGAGAGAGAGAGAGAGGAGGGTGGAGAGAGGAGAGAGAGACGAGAGAAAGAGAAGAGAGAAAGAAAGAGAAGTGACTATAGTTTTGAACTAGTGTAACATCTGGCAAATTTTATGGGTGGAGTAAAGAGCTACATGTATCCCCGCCATAAAGGAGCTATTGGAGAAATAGCGCTCCCGTGCTACAAGGGGTAAGTTAAGACGTTTTGGCCATTCATCCCTTGCTATTCACGCTACGCTAGTTCGCTTTGTTACTAATGTCCACGTATGATAGACTTTCTGCCTACCAGATGCGCGCGCATGCTGATACGTGACGTCACTTCCCTAAAACACATGGGCTTCTCCTATGGTGAATTCAAAATCCCACAGCTTAAAAAAAAAAAAAAAAAAAAAATCTATTTTGCCGATCCGAAAAGAGTATATAATTCCAATGGAATTTGGTATTTAACAAAAGCGATTTCAAAAACAACAATACAGTCAGTTCATGCCAACCATTAGCAGTAACGCGCATTCAACGGCATTGTAGTATGACGTACACAACACATAGTGTTCTAAGTTTGCGCGCCACTGCGATGCAATCTCTAAACGAGTCGGGTTTTGACCACTAGGCATATCATGTATAATGTCGGGACACAGGAACGAAGCATCAATTCGAAGCTACAACTGAGACTGTTCACTTTCCAAAAACGAAAAAATGAGAATGATGGCACTGTCAAATCTCACGAACACTTGTGTCGCACCCACTTCAAGTCACACATGCCAAAAACCATCCCGTTGCCACTTGCACAATTACAAGGCCAGTAAGTAAACACAGAAAGTCGCGACACACCTGTTTCATCCATTTCCGGAAACATTGAAACCACTTTCTCCGTGTCAAATCTTTCAACACGCATGGAATTATCACGCACTCAAAATTTTATTAACCTGTAATTTCAACGTCGTAATTGGTAAATCTGGACAGTAGTAGTAGTAGTAGTAGTAGTAGTAGTAGTAGTAGTAGTAGTAGTAGTAGTAGTAGTAGTAGGCAGTAGTAGTAGTAGTAGTAGTAGTAGTAGTAGTAGTAGTAGTAGTAGTAATAGTAGTAGTAATATAATAATAATAATAATAATAATAAAAAAAATGGCGCCCATCCACAGTTCGTAGTTTAAATATTCATACACCACAACCGCTTCCACATATAAATTATAGCATACAAAATAGGTCGCTTCAGACATTTTATTACAGGTTAAAAGTTATTAAATTTACTTACGTTATATATGTTTCTAGTGAATTCAAAATGTTTTCAGTTGGTATTGACATTTAATGCAAAAAATTAACTATGAATTGTATTAATGATCGTAACATTGTCATTCTCTATCATTCGGCTATTGACGGGGGAAAAAGAAAAGAAAAAAAAACAAAAAAAAACACGAACCACCATAGGGATTCCGCTAATGTTGAGTATGAATTTCGTGTTAAGAAAATAGCAAATAGTTGGAAAATAGAGTTCACTTTTTAGTTTAAAGAGCTTTACATTAATGACATGGTTATGTGTTTATTTATTATTTATTTATTTATTTATTATTTATTTATGGTGTATTTTTTACACTTTACTTTTTACACATTTACTTTTTACACTTTACTTTTTACTTTTTACTTTAACTTTTAACTTTAACACTTAAACTTTAACTTTAACTTTTTTTACACTTTACTTTTTTACTTTACTTTAACGTTAACGTTAACTTTAACGTTAACGTTAACGTTACGTTAACTTTAACGTTAAATTTAACTTTAACTTTAACTTTAACTTTCTTAACTTCTTTTTTTTTAGGTGTCCCATCCGGCTCGTCGCTGCCAAAAAACGAATAGCACGACCGCCTGCGAACGAACGAAACCCTGAGAATGTGGGGATGTGCCCATCTGTAGCGGACACATCTCCTTGTCAAAGGCTAAGTGTCGGGAGATCGCAGTGAGGACGACACCCGATCGAGAACTCGGTCGTCTGCCAATGATTTGACATGCGTACACGTCCTCAGGCTTCCTGAAGATGTGTTTCTTTCTGTGTTTTTCCACTCTTGCTTTTCCACTTTACTCCACTTTTACAACTCTTACAGCTCTTATTATACTCTTATTATACTGTTACAACTCTTAGTATACTCTTATTATTATGCTCTTATGTTATCTTATACTATCGGTGTGTCCCATCCCGGCTCGTCGCTGCCAAAAAACAAAAACAAAAATAACGAGGATAAAAAAAAAACAAAAAAAAACAAAACAAACAACCATGAAAAGGACCTCGAAGAGCACGACCGCCTGCGAACGAACGAAACCCTGAGAATGTGGGGATGTGCCCATCTGTAGCGGACACATGTCCTTGTCAAAGGCTAAGTGTCGGGAGATCGCAGTGAGGACGCACACCCCGATCGAGAATCGGTCGGTCTGCCAATGATTTGACATTGCGTACACGTCCTCAGGCTACATGAAGATGTGTTTTCTTTCTGTGTTTTTCCACTCTTGCTTTTACACTTTACTTCCACTTCCCCACAACTCTTACAGCTATTTATTATACTCTTATTATACTGTTACAACTCTTAGTGTACTCTATTATACTGTTACAACTCTTATTGCTCTTTGTGGTCTTGTGCTCTTTGTGGTCTTGTGCTCTGTTTGTGTCTTGTGCTCTTTGTGCTCTTTGTGGTCTTGTACTCTTGTACTCTCGGTGTGTCCCATCGGGCTCGTCGCTGCCAAAAAAAAAAAAAAAAAAAAAAACAAACAAAAAAACAACAACACAAAAACCCGAAGAGCACGACCCGCCTGCGAAGCGAAGACCGGCCAGCGCGACCCGTGGGGATGTGCCCGTCTGTAGCGGACAAATCTCCCTGGTCAAAAGGCTAAGTCTCAATAGATCGCAGTGAGGGGGCTGCTCTACTAAGTACGACCACCCCCGACCGAGAAACTAAGTCGTCTGCGAATGATTTAACGCCTCCACTTCGCAATGGGATGGATATCGGGACGGACCCCCACGCCGGCTAACTGCTCGGCTTTGCGAGCGGCGTTGAAAACGGTTCCCTTGCCCTGTGGCTCCGGACCACCGTGCTGCCGGCCGCCCGCCAGCCCGAGGGCGACGGGGACGGCGAAGGCGCACGCATATCGTTGCCTCGACCGAGGCACGGGGCGCAAAGAGTATCGGTACATTTTCGGGCGGGATTCTGAACTTAGAGGCGTTCAGTCCATAAACCCCCAGATGGTAGCCTCGCACCATTGGCTTATCAGCCAAGCACATAAACCAAATGTCTTGAACCTGCGGTTCCTCTTCGGATGTTACCCTGAGCAGGATTACCGTTGCCTCAAACGACTTGTCATCGGTAGGGTAAAACTAACCTGTATCACGACGGTCTAAACCCAGCTCACGTTTCCCTATTAGTGGGGTGTGAACAATCCAACGCTTGGTGAATTCTGCTTCACACATGATAGGAAGAGCCGACATCGAAGGATCAAAACGCAACACGTCGCTATGAACGCTTGGCCTGCCACAAGCCAGTTATCCCCTGTGGTAAATTTTCTGACACCTCTTGCTTAAAAACTCTTAACGTCAAAAGGATCGATAGGCCACGCTTTTCACGGTCTGTATTTCGTACTGAAAATCACAAATCAAGTGAGCTCTTTGCCCTTTTGCTCTACGCGAGAGGTTTCCGTCCTCGCTGAGCTCACCTTAGGACAACCTGCGTTACCGTTTGACAGAGTACCGCCCCAGTCAAACTACCCCGCCTGACTGGACACTGTCTTCGGTGCGGATCGCCCCCGGCGACGACGGGTAGGGGGCTAACTCCAGAAGCAAGGGGCTTGCGCCCCGTCTCTCCGCTCGACCGAATAAGTAAAGAAACACGATAAAAGTAGTGGTATTTCACAATGCGCCGCGAAGCTCCACACCTATGCTACACCTCTCATGTCTCTTCACAGAGTCGGACTAAAGTCCAAGCTCAACTAGGGTCTTCTTTCCCCGCCGATTCTGCCAAGCCCGTTCCCTTGGCTGTGGTTTCGCTCGCATGTTAGATAGGGACAGTGGGAATCTCGTAAGCCCATTCATAGTCCGCGTGCGCCCGTGTCACTAATGTTAGATGACGAGGCATTGGCCTATCCCTTAAGAGAGTCATAGTTACTCCCGCCGTTTACCCGCGCTTATTTTTTGAATTTCTTCACTTGACATTCAGAGCACTGGGCAGAAAATCACATTGCGTCAAACACCGGGTGACGGCATCGCAATGCTTTGTTTTAATTAGACAGTCGGATTCTCCACTGGCCGTACCAGTTCTGAGTTGGCGTTGGTGAATGCCAGCCGACACGGACCCGACGCACGGGGCGCCGCACCGCCGCATAGCTGAGGCAGTCCACGGGAAGGTTGATAGCAACGGTCCGAGCTCGATCCCGACACGCCACCCCGAGTGGCGCGGCCCGCGCCCAGACCGCCCCGACGGAAACGCCCGCCCCGGCCCCGGCCGAAAACCGACGAGAGGCATCCCGACGAGCGCGAACCCCGCCGAACGCCGACACGCCAGGAACAACCAACGGGGAGGAGAGAGAGACCACCAGGGAGAGCGGCAGAGGGAACGAGCCGTGCCCGACCAGGGAGAGCGGCAGGCCTCGCCCAGCCTCGTGACCTTCCCAGTCACCCGCTTCGTACTCCAGCCCGATGCACTGGCCCAGCCCGCCTCCAGAGCCAAATCCTTGTCATCCCGAAGTTACGGCACCTCCAACTTTGCCGCTTCCCCCCCTTACCTACTACATGTTTTGCATGCTCGTACCCCTCCCTCAGAGGACTGTTAACCTTGGTGATGACCTGCTGCGGATCCATGGGTACGTACGGCCTGGCACGATTGAATCAACGCAGTCTCTCGTCGCGATTTTTCAAGGGCGGCGGCTTCCGAGGAGCGCTTACCGTGACACCGCAAATAGAGAGCCGCGGTGCCTTTACCGGAAAACCCCTTTCCTTATCTCCGGGCAAGAAGCCGGATTCCAGGGTCTTGTGGCGCCCTCTGTACAAGAAAAGACGAAACTCTCTTCCCGGGGGCCCCTCGCCGACGTCTCCGACTTCGTTTTGCGTTACCGCTTACCACGCGACCCTTGCGGGCCCAATCCTCTCCGTGTCCACGGTTCGGGAATATGTACCGACCGACTCCCTTTCGATGGATACGAGGCAAAAAACATTTTTTGTTTTTTGTCAAGCAACATTTTTTTTTTAGCAAGGCATTGCCCCCGTTATTCACGAACGGAGCTCTCTACTATCTATTAGGCCGAATGACCCCCATGTTCAATCTGCTGTCACATGGATACCCTTCCTGCCCACTTCAGTCTTCATTGTCAAAGTTTCTGAATACGTTTGAATATATTTTGCTACCACTACCAATATACCACCATAGATCGCTATGCTACCTCGTGGCGTGTGCAGGACCACTCCCGGGCCTCGCGCGCTCACCGAAGCTTCATATCCGTGCTCTCACACACGGCGACCCCCTCCCTACTCGTCCGGGCCATGGTCTACCGTGGCGTGCTCGTATTGCCCCGCCCGTGATACTGGCCTCCGCGGTATAGGCTTAAGTAGGCCCGCTACGATCTAGCGCCACATCCATTTTCAGGGAATGCTGGTCTGATTTCGGCAGGTGTGAGTTGTTACAACACTTCTTTAGCGGATTCCGACTCTCTCTCCATTCACCTGCACACCCCACCGGTCCTGCTGTATATATCAACCAACACCCTCGTTTATGTCCCGGTGTCTGATGATGCGTCGGCAGCGTTCTTAGGGCGCTTAACTTCCGGTACGTTTGGTTCATCCCAGCATCCGCGCCAGTTCGGCTTACCAAAACAGTGGCCCAACCTTGCCGACTCGAATCGAATTCACAATGCCCCGCCGCTCCACCGTGTTTGTTTCGTAGCCGAGCGAGCCGGGCTTCTAACTCACTTTAAAGTTTGAGAATAGGTTGAGGTGGACGTTTATCGTCCCCAAGGCCTACTAGTCATTTGATCGTCGCTTCATTATAACCCGGAAACAAAAATTCGTCTCGGCTAGTGCAGGTAGCTATCCTGAGTGGGAAAACGGCACCCCCGGCCGACGTCAGTGCGAAACACAGTCTAACGTAGATTGGATGTCGTTCGATTAGTCTTTCCGCACCCCTATACCCAAGTCTGCCACGATCGATTTGCAACACGTCAGAATCGCCCTGCCGTGAGAACTTCCACCAGAGAGTTCCTCTGGCTTTACCCCCCCTGCTCAGGCATAGCTTCAACATTCTTGTGGGTCCAAACGTGTGCGCTGTCTTGTGCACGCCTCACCGACGCGTGCGGGGACGAGACGGGCACGGTGGTGCGCCAACCCCCGCCGCCGAACGAGGGACGGGGGGATACACCCACCGAGTGGCCGACCGACAGCCGACGAGTGGCCGGCCTTCTACTCACTCATTGCCGCCCCCTTGGGTTTCGACGAGCCCCACTTGACTCGCGCACATGTTAGACTCCTCCTGGTCCGTGTTCTCAAAGACCCCAGGCCGGTGGGGTTCGCCGACCCCGATTCGACCACCCGATCCACCGAGCACCCCCGACGGTTTTGTTGGCACAACCACGCTCCCGGTGAGATCACGCTCGGCGGCCGCACGCGGTCTCAGGATGGCACCACGGTTGCCCACCGGTCCCACGCTGGTCGGAAATGAGAACCGTGGCGTGGGAGAGCACGGACCGCCCCCGCCAAGTCGTTCAGAGCGGGGACGGACGGCACGTTCAATCGGCCCCCCGCGGCAGGTCACGGTACGCCCACGACGCGCGCCGGCTGTTTATTAGTAGCCTTCCCGAGACGAGGCGGACATCCGCCCGCCCGCGAAGGAGGGAGACCTCCCGCCCGTGGGCCACCTTCCACGACGCGCACTTTCTGGCCGCCCCGGCCGGCTAAGTTCGATCGTGGCGCCGGATCTGCCCCGCTGTGGAATAAGTGCACGCGTCCGACGCCGCCGCGACCGAACGTCGACCCGAACACGGCCCCGGGTCGAGTGCGTGTTCGAGCATCTCGCTCGGTCGACGGACGACGGACCCCCGGGTTGACCTTGTCGCTACCGGGCGGTAGAGGTGAATTCCGCGGGGCGATTGACTCTGCGGGCCCACCCGTTACTCTCTAGGCCGGTTTCACGTACCTCTTGAACTCTCATCTCTTCAAAGTGTCGTCTTTTCACCTTTCCCTCCCCTTTTTTTTTTTCTTTCCAATCCCCCCCCCCCCCCCTTTCCCCCCCCGGTAATTGTCCGCTAATCGGATTCGTCGTGAACAGTATTTAGCCATAGATGGAGCCTTTTACAATCCCACTTTGGGCTGCTCATTCTCAAACAACAGACTCTTGGGGACGCTCGGAGCCGGACGAGTCCCGCGCCACCGGTAAAGGCCTGACACCCAACGTTGCGGATGATTGGCCCCGATTCAGTATCAGGAGGACCTTGGGCGCAAGCTTATGGAATCCCGTCGACGGTTGGCGTACCCCAACCCACCACAGGTTCCCGGCAGCCGCGGCAAGGCTTGCGGGATTCCGGTGCTGGGCTCTCTTCCTCTGCTTCACTCGCCGTTACGCTGATGAGGAATTCCTTGTTAGTTTCTTTTTCCTCCGCTTAGTGGATATGCTTAAATTCAGCGGGTAGCGCGTCTCGTCTGAATGACTGACGGTCGGATTTAAAAGGAAATGGGTCGAATTTGCGTTCGTTCGTTTGTGTGGGGCCTGACTCGCCGCCTGCCGACGGCACCTCCATCCTCAAGTATTTTTTTTTTTTTTGCTTTTTCCCTTCACTTTTCCTTGGACCGGTCCGGGCCCTCGAGGCCGAGCACGAGGAGAGCGCGCGGCGGTCCGTGCCCCTCGCCGACGCGCAGCCCGTCCGGACGTGCAACGCTGTCTTGCACTCTTGAGGCGACCCGAGGACTCTGCCTTGGGACGAGCCCCCAGTGCGCCGGCACCGGACCCATTTCGATCATCTCGATCCGAACTCGGCGATTGCTGTTTCAGCCGAACCATCCAGTTCAGGAGTGGTCCCCGGGAGCGACCCGAGGACGCGCTAATGTGCGTTCAAAGGTATCGACTGCTCAATGTGTCCTGACAATTCACATTAATATCACAAGACAGCTGGCTTCCATGCGCTCTTCAGCGACGGTCACGAGTGCCGATTAGTGATCCCATCCGCCCAGAGTTGTTCATCATATCAGTGGGTCTTTTTGTTTTTGTTTGTAACTTTGACTTTTTTGCCCCCGTTCGAGTCGCGTTATATCTATTTCTTTTCGTTTCGGGCGCGCACGGACACGGGCCGTGCACAGTGTTAGCCCGTGATCGGTGCGAGTGCAGTCGCGCCTCGCGCCCGTGCGGGGACCGTCCCCCTGCCACAAGCCCACCCCCACCCACGCCCTGCTGCGGCGTTCGTGGCCGGTAGATTCGTTAGACCGTACGCTAGTGGACGAACAAGCTCCCCCCGGGCCCGCGACGCCGCCTCGAGCCAGGTACCCCCCCTGTGACAAAGAAAGCGGTACGTCGTGGCAGAACCGAGAGGGGCGGCACCGCCCCAGTCGTACTCCTCGGGGCCCCCACCCACCCGCCTGGTCGGTCGGTCGGGGTCGGTCGGATTGCCTTATGGTGCCTTTAGTTTTTTTTTCTTTTCTACTGTTTGCTTGTGTTTGTAGTGTTCCATCGGTAATCATCGTAATGATCCTTCCGCAGGGTTCACCTACGGAAACCTTGTTACGACTTTTACTTCCTCTAAGCGATCAAGTTTGATCATCTTCTCGGCCCTCGCCGGGGCAGTTGCCTGCCTCGAAGGGA
>NW_024532760.1:0-6206 GCF_016097555.1 Gigantopelta aegis
AATAAAATAACAACAACGAACAAAATCTATAGCAATACAACTTTATTATTATTAGGAATTTAAATGTATTGAACAGTAAAAACATCAATAATTCAGATCTATTCTGACATTATTAAGCTGTAGATTTCAAATGAATAAGATATTGTATATTTGAAATTTCCGCTGACATTAATAAGGTTGTATGTGCGAAATCATTACTGACATTAATAAGTGTCACAAACTTTACTGACAGGAAAAATGGTTGTATACTTGAAATCTTTACTGACAGAAATAAGAGGTTATATATTCGAAACCTTAACTATCATAAAAAGGGATATAGATATGAATGCTAATCTGGGCAGGCTACTGTAACTAACATTTCCGGCTATCTGACCTCTGACCTCGCACTTTAAACTAATAAATCACTGAAGCAATTAATGGCTTTTTACTCTAGAGTATCACTTTAAAATATACATCTATAACCCGTGATAGCTCAGTTGGTAGAGCGGAGGACTGTAGAGTTGTACACTGATATCCTTAGGTCACTGGTTCGAATCCGGTTCGCGGGAATTATTTTACAATTTTATTTTAAAATAGTTTAATGTGATTCGACGAGGTAGCACAAATCACGACTTTTGATGTACCAGTCGTAGAGCACTGGTTGGCATGGTAAAATACCCAATAAATCCACTTATGGGTGCTCTATGGCAGTGAATAAATGAATGAATGAATGATTGTATGAATATTTAACACCTTATCAGCACAAAACAGTACATTAAAAGTTCGTTTGTTTTGTTTAACGAAAGCACTAAAGCACATTGATTTATTAATCATCGGCTGTTGGATGTCAAACATTTGGTAATTCTGACATATAGTCTCAGAAAGGAAACCCGCTATAGTTTCTCTTTAGTAGCAAGGGATCATTTATATGCATACCACAGCCTTAAACCCGATACTACTGATGGTATTGTATTGAGACGGAATTCGAACAAGATTAGGAAAATGTAGCTGGTTTCCTCTCTAAGACTATATGTCAAAATTACGAAATAGTTGACATTCAATAGCCGATGATTTAAAAAATCAATGTGCTCTAGTGGTGTCGTTAAACAAAACAAAATGTAATTTTCCATCAGCCGATGATTGCACTTTTCCAAAACATTAAAGAGCGCGAAACGCCACGTTTGACATTATTTTAACAAAATAACAACAGACAACAACATCTATAACAATGCAACTTTATTATTATTAGGAATTTAAATGTATTTGAATAGTAAAAACATCAATAATTCAGATCTATTCTGACATTATTAAGAAGTACATTTCAAATGAATAAGATATCGTGTATTTGACATTTCCGCTGACATTAATAAGAGGTTGTATATGTAAAATCATTATTGACATTAATAAGTGTCACAAACTTTACTGACATAAATAAGCGGTTATATATTTAAAAACCTTAACTGTCATAAAAGGTTTATAGATATAGAAAGCTGATCGAGATAGGTTATATTGTATGATACCCATGTATTACCGAGACTCTTGCCTCGACTGGAGTTACTGGCCTCGGTGGCGTCGTGGTAGGCCATCGGTCTACAGGCTGGTAGGTACTGGGTTCGGATCCCAGTCGAGGAATGGGATTTTTAATCCAGATACCGACTCCAAACCCTGAGTGAGTTCTCCGCAAGGCTCAATGAGTAGGTGTAAACCACTTGCACCGACCAGTGATCCGTAAATGGTTCAACAAAGGCCATGGTTTGTGCTATCCTGTCTGTGGGAAGCGCAAATAAAAGATCCCCTACTGTTAATCGGAAGAGTAGCCCATGTAGTGGCGACAGAGGGTTTCCTCTCAAAATCTGTGCGGTCCTTAACGATACGTCTGACTCCATATAACCGTAAATAAAATGTGTTGAGTGCGTCGTTAAATAAAACATTTCTTTCTTTCTTTTTTCTTTCGACCGGAGTTTTGAGTCTATTTGCATATACTGAAAACATAACAGTCATAATCTTTACTGACATCAATAAGAGGTTATATATTTAAAAACCTTAACTATCATAAAAGGGTTATAGATATAAAAGCTAAATCTGGGCAGGCTAATGCGAGTAACATTTCCTGCTATCTGGCCTCTGACCTCGCACTTTAAACTAATAAATCACTGAAGCAATTAATGGCTTTTACTCTAGAGTATCACTTTAAAATATACATCTATAACCCGTGATAGCTCAGTTGGTAGAGCGGAGGACTGTAGAGTTATATACATTCATATCCTTAGGTCACTGGTTCGAATCCGGTTCGCGGGAATTTGTTTTACAATTTTATTTTAAAATATTTTAATCTGATTCGACGAGGTAGGGCAAATCACGACTTTTGATATACCAGTCGTAGAGCACTGGTTCGCAGGGTAAAAATACCCAATTAATCCACTGATGGTGCTCTATGGCAGTGAATAAATGAATGATTGAATGAATAAATGTATGAATATTTAACACCTTATTAGCACAAAAAGTACATTAAAAGTTCGTTTGTTTTGTTTAACGACACCACTAGAGCACATTGATGTATTAATCATCGGCTATTGGATGTCAAACATTTGGTAATTCTGACATAGTTTTAGAGAAGAAACCCTCTATATTTTTTTCAGTAGTAGCAAGGGATCATTTATATGTATCATCCCACAGACAGGATAGCACATATCACGGCCTTGAATCCGATACTAGTAATGGTATTGAATTGAGACGGAATTCGAACAAGATTGTCGAATACGACATCGCATATATATTTTTAATTGAAGGATTTAGGAGTGCCTCTTCATGCGTTCACACCACGACTGGTATATCAATGACCGTGGTGTGTACTATCGTGTCTGTGGGATGGTAATAATGCACATAAAAGATCCCTTGCTGCTAATGGAAAACTGTAGCGGGTTTCCTCTGAAGACTACAAGTGAGAAATACAATATGTTTGACATGCACTCGCCGATAATTGCACTATTCCAAAACAATAACGTGGGCAAACCCACACTTTTGATATTATATTTACAAAATAACAAGAACCAAAGAAATATATAACAATTCAACTTTATTATTAGGAATTTAAATGTATTGAAAAGTAAAAGCGTCCATAATTTCACATTATTACCAGATATAAATTTCAGATCTATAATGATATTAATAAGAAGTAGATTTCAAATGAATAAGATATATCTGACATTCCCCCTGACATTAATAAGAGGTTGTAGATTAGAAATTATTAATGACATTAACAGTAAAAAAATGTTACTGACATAAAAGGGATTATATACTGGAAATCTTTACTGACATTAAAAAGAGGTTATATATTTGAAACCTTAATTGACACTAATAACAATCAAAACCTTTAATGACATAAAAAGGGTTATATGTGTTAATGAAATCTTCACTGACTTTAATAATATGCATACTCTTTTAAAGACATAAAAAGGCTTATATGTTTGGAATCTTTACTGACATTAATAAGAGGTTATATATTTGAAACCTTAATTAACACTAATAACAGTCAAAACCTTTAATGACATAAAAAGGGTTATAGGTATTCATGAAATCTTCACTGACTTTAGTAATATTCATACTCTTTTAAAGATATAAAAATGATTATATATTTGGAATATTTACTGACAGGTTATATATTTGAAAACTAGCTGTCATAAAAGGATCATAGATATGAAAGCTAACCAAGACAGATCTTAGTATATGATACCCCTGTATTAGCAAGAGTCTTGCTTCAACTATGAGTCTTATGTCTATCTAGATTAATTTACATATACAAAGAACATCGATGTCCTCTAGTGGTGTCGTTAAACAAAACAAAATGTAATTTTCCATTAGCCGATGATTGCACTTTTCCAAAACATTAAAGAGCACGAAACGCCACGTTTCACATTATTTTAATAAAATAACAACAACGAACAAAATCTATAGCAATACAACTTTATTATTATTAGGAATTTAAATGTATTGAACAGTAAAAACATCAATAATTCAGATCTATTCTGACATTATTAAGCTGTAGATTTCAAATGAATAAGATATTGTATATTTGAAATTTCCGCTGACATTAATAAGGTTGTATGTGCGAAATCATTACTGACATTAATAAGTGTCACAAACTTTACTGACAGGAAAAATGGTTGTATACTTGAAATCTTTACTGACAGAAATAAGAGGTTATATATTCGAAACCTTAACTATCATAAAAAGGGATATAGATATGAATGCTAATCTGGGCAGGCTACTGTAACTAACATTTCCGGCTATCTGACCTCTGACCTCGCACTTTAAACTAATAAATCACTGAAGCAATTAATGGCTTTTTACTCTAGAGTATCACTTTAAAATATACATCTATAACCCGTGATAGCTCAGTTGGTAGAGCGGAGGACTGTAGAGTTGTACACTGATATCCTTAGGTCACTGGTTCGAATCCGGTTCGCGGGAATTATTTTACAATTTTATTTTAAAATAGTTTAATGTGATTCGACGAGGTAGCACAAATCACGACTTTTGATGTACCAGTCGTAGAGCACTGGTTGGCATGGTAAAATACCCAATAAATCCACTTATGGGTGCTCTATGGCAGTGAATAAATGAATGAATGAATGATTGTATGAATATTTAACACCTTATCAGCACAAAACAGTACATTAAAAGTTCGTTTGTTTTGTTTAACGAAAGCACTAAAGCACATTGATTTATTAATCATCGGCTGTTGGATGTCAAACATTTGGTAATTCTGACATATAGTCTCAGAAAGGAAACCCGCTATAGTTTCTCTTTAGTAGCAAGGGATCATTTATATGCATACCACAGCCTTAAACCCGATACTACTGATGGTATTGTATTGAGACGGAATTCGAACAAGATTAGGAAAATGTAGCTGGTTTCCTCTCTAAGACTATATGTCAAAATTACGAAATAGTTGACATTCAATAGCCGATGATTTAAAAAATCAATGTGCTCTAGTGGTGTCGTTAAACAAAACAAAATGTAATTTTCCATCAGCCGATGATTGCACTTTTCCAAAACATTAAAGAGCGCGAAACGCCACGTTTGACATTATTTTAACAAAATAACAACAGACAACAACATCTATAACAATGCAACTTTATTATTATTAGGAATTTAAATGTATTTGAATAGTAAAAACATC
Organism: Gigantopelta aegis; assembly: GCF_016097555.1. NCBI lineage: Eukaryota > Metazoa > Mollusca > Gastropoda > Neomphalida > Peltospiridae > Gigantopelta > Gigantopelta aegis. The sequence goes on from NW_024532760.1 coordinate 5,162, forward strand.
AATAATTCAGATCTATTCTGACATTATTAAGAAGTACATTTCAAATGAATAAGATATCGTGTATTTGACATTTCCGCTGACATTAATAAGAGGTTGTATATGTAAAATCATTATTGACATTAATAAGTGTCACAAACTTTACTGACATAAATAAGCGGTTATATATTTAAAAACCTTAACTGTCATAAAAGGTTTATAGATATAGAAAGCTGATCGAGATAGGTTATATTGTATGATACCCATGTATTACCGAGACTCTTGCCTCGACTGGAGTTACTGGCCTCGGTGGCGTCGTGGTAGGCCATCGGTCTACAGGCTGGTAGGTACTGGGTTCGGATCCCAGTCGAGGAATGGGATTTTTAATCCAGATACCGACTCCAAACCCTGAGTGAGTTCTCCGCAAGGCTCAATGAGTAGGTGTAAACCACTTGCACCGACCAGTGATCCGTAAATGGTTCAACAAAGGCCATGGTTTGTGCTATCCTGTCTGTGGGAAGCGCAAATAAAAGATCCCCTACTGTTAATCGGAAGAGTAGCCCATGTAGTGGCGACAGAGGGTTTCCTCTCAAAATCTGTGCAGTCCTTAACGATACGTCTGACTCCATATAACCGTAAATAAAATGTGTTGAGTGCGTCGTTAAATAAAACATTTCTTTCTTTCTTTTTTCTTTCGACCGGAGTTTTGAGTCTATTTGCATATACTGAAAACATAACAGTCATAATCTTTACTGACATCAATAAGAGGTTATATATTTAAAAACCTTAACTATCATAAAAGGGTTATAGATATAAAAGCTAAATCTGGGCAGGCTAATGCGAGTAACATTTCCTGCTATCTGGCCTCTGACCTCGCACTTTAAACTAATAAATCACTGAAGCAATTAATGGCTTTTACTCTAGAGTATCACTTTAAAATATACATCTATAACCCGTGATAGCTCAGTTGGTAGAGCGGAGGACTGTAGAGTTATATACATTCATATCCTTAGGTCACTGGTTCGAATCCGGTTCGCGGGAATTTGTTTTACAATTTTATTTTAAAATA